>NW_025920131.1:1687705-1987705 GCF_902686445.1 Sciurus carolinensis
TAGAGAGCAGGGATTAGCCAAGGCCTCTTAGACATTTGATCAGATGCCATTAAGTTGTTTTGCCTTGAAACCTGCTTTGTATTATATTTTATTTCCATGGATAGGATTCTCTGGAAGCAGATGCTGAAACAGACTTTGAGGTGCACAGTGTTAATTAGGGATCATTGATACCTGTGAAAGGAGGGGAAGAGGATTAAGTAGAGGAGGATGTGGGAGTGTCATGCCTTGGCAAATCTGTGTCTGTTACTCAGGCCTTTTTAAAAGAGCAGCTCCTGGTAATGGCTTTGTTCATTCTTTGACTCACATAATCAATACACTGTTAAGTGAGTCATTGAACAAATATTTAATAAAAGTTAGTCATAAAATAAGTGCTCTGATGAGGACTGAGTGGGAAAGAAAGGCAACTTTCCACCCCCCAGGGAACCCTCATGTCCAGCATGACAGGAGTATATGAGTACTTTCAACCCAATGTGGAAATTACATCAAGAGGGGATTAAGGGTACATCAGAAGGGAGGGTTAAATGATTTACCTGGAATTTTATTTTGTTGCTAACTGACCTGGCAGGCTCATTGGTATGCAGTATTCCTTGAAAATCAGGTATTCTGCTAGAACAATACATTTTGGAAGAGGTAGAAAGTTGATAAACCCTGCCCTGAGAATCTTTCCTATCTAGGGCATCTCTTCTACCCAGGACTCTGGGCTTTCAGTTGACTCAGTTTGGGAACATTATAAGAGATAATGAGTAAGTCAAAATTTCTTTTAGGTAAGAGAAGAGGACCTGTATTAGTTTTAAGCCCTCATAGTTACAGCTGCACACAATGCACAAATAATTTCCCCACCCTTAAGGCATTTCTCTCTGAAGGAGAAATACTTGGAAGATATTTATGTTTCCACATAGTAAATATAATCTATTTGTATTCAACTAATGTCTACAGTGTGAAAGAGGACAAAAATAGGGACTTTTACATGCAAGAATAAAGAAATCTAGAAGTTCTAAAAGACAACTAAGTAAAATAGGAAATTAACCTACAGAAGAGAACTGAATAAGATCTGCATTTAGAAAAGCCCTGATGCCTTATTTCAGAAAGAATAAATCAACAATATATTTAGTGTGACTTAGCTTTCTGTGCTTTTATTTTCTTTTACACAAGTAACATGCACTTATTGAAGAACTCTAGGAATATTTGAAAAGTAGGATTTGTTAGTACTACCTGTTGTTTCATAAGTCAAGAATGACTATTTTTATTGTCTTATTTATATGTATCATATTTCTCCCATTTAATTAAAATTAGTATCTTTTTATACCCCTTTGTAATGCTGGGGCAAAGGGAAGTTCAAGGTCAAGAACAGAAGAATCACAGGAACAGGGAAGTTATAGTTCAACAGCTGTGAGAAGAGTGACTTAGCTATTAAGATTTTAAATTAAAAATGTTTCAACTCCAGACAGCCCAATCTGTTTAGTCTTTAATTCTCTAAGAAAGATAGGGTTTATATCCACAAAAGGATAAAGTAAACTTGCATACTGAGAACATTTTTATTTAAGGATTTAAAAAAAATTGAGAATGCACCAGCAGTTTTTTTTTTATTGTAAACAAATGGGATACTTGTTGTTTCTCTGTCTGTACATGGCGTAAAGGCATACCATTTGTGTAATCATAAATTTACATAGGGTAATGTTGGTTGATTCATTCTGCCATTTTTTCCCTTCCCCCCTCCCCTCCCACCCCTCCCCTCCATCTATAGTCCTTCCTTCCTCCATTCCTGCCCCCCTTCCTAAACCCAACTCCAACCCCAACACTAACCCTTCCCACCCCCCATTATGTGTCATCATCCACTTATTAGTGATATCATTCTTCCTTTGGTTTTTTGAGATTGGCTTATCTCACTTAGCATGATATTCTCCAGTTTCATCCATTTGCCTGCAAATGCCATAATTTTATCATTCTTTATGGCTGAGTAATATTCCATTGTATATATATACCACAGTTTCTTTATCCATTCATCAATTGAAGGACATGTAGGTTGGTTCCACAATCTGGATATTGTGAACTGAGCAGCTATGAACATTGATGTGGCTGTATCTCTGTAATATGCTGATTTTAAGTCCTTTGGGTATAGGCCAAGGAGTGGGATAGCTGGGTCAAATGGTGGTTCCATTCCAAGTTTTCTAAGGAATCTCCACACTGCTTTCCAGAGTGGCTGCACTAATTTGCAGCCCCACCAGCAATGTAAGAGTGTACCTTTCTCCCCACATCCTTGCCAACACCTGTTGTTGCTTGTATTCTTGATAATCGCCATTCTAATTGGGGTGAGATGGAATCTTAGGGTGGTTTTGATTTGCATTTCTCTTATTACTAGAGATGTTGAACATTTTTCCATATGTTTGTTGATTGCTTGCAGATCTTCTTCTGTGAAGTGTCTATTCATTTCCTTAGCCCATTTGTCAATTGGATTATTTACATTTTTGGTGTAGAGTTTTTTGAGTTCTTTATAGATTCTGGAGATTAGTGCTCTATCTGAAGTATGATTGGCAAAGATTTTCTCCCACTCTGTAGGCTGTTTCTTCGCATTGCTGATAGTTTCCTTTGCTGAGAGAAAGCTTTTTAGTTTGAATCTATCCCAGTTATTAATACTTGCTTTTATTTCTTGTGCTATGGGAGTCCTGTTGAGGAAGTCTGGTCCAGTTTGAGTAAGAAATCCTTGCTATTGGAATTGCTTGGCCTTGTAATTCTTTTCTTCTCAGCTACCTTCCTCAGTGCACCTTCCCTGAGAATCACTACTGTGCTTACTACTACCTGAAAAACTTTGGGCAAATTATTGTCTGATGGAATTTGTCCTCAGACTAAAATTATCTACCCATTGGCCAAGTCACAGACAGTGTTAGGCAAGATAAAGAAGCATGTTAGAAGCAAACAAGCACAACTTGCTCCTGTGACATTTTGAGACCATTAATGAAGATGAAAAATTTCACCTGTGTCTGTGAACTCTAATACACCTGGACAGGATCCTCAGACTGCATTTTACCTCAGTGCTTTACCTGGGATGATATGGTGATGTGTGGTCTTTGCATGAGCAATTGCAAAACAGAGAAATCAACATTGTCTTTGAAGGTAGGAGTCTATATGGTGACATTAGGGTTCAATAGGAGATCTTAGCAGGTGGTAACAGATTCACTTTTCAATATGCTGAATGAGAATCCTTTTGTATGACAGGCACAAAACTGTTTTCCTCCCTCGATGGCTGTAATTTATGTCCAGAAAATTGCTTTTCTTGGAAAATGCTTTGATATCTTCCCAATGACATAATTCTTTTTGTTGCATGGGGGAAAAAAAGCCATAAAGGAAATCACTACAAAAGCTGCACAATCCTTTTGTTCATTTTAATGAAAAAAAATAGCATTTTTAAGTATTTGAGTTGATTTTGGGTTGGTTTTGATCAATACCATGTGATTAGATGTAATAGTAGTAACAATAGTAAAATACCAATGCTTTTGTCAAAAAAATGGACTGAACTGATTAGGAGAAAATGTACTCTCATTTGGGAAGCACATTTATCAGAGAAAAAATTTCCTTAGTAAATAGTCATAGAAGCCAAAGTATAAGACACAGTTAGGTTTCTCTTTCTTGGGAGGTATTTTATAAATTAATTGAAAGAGAAGTGCCTCTCTTAACACACATTAAGATAAGTAGAAGCCAACACTTTAGAATATTGGATATAATTAGGGTAAAAACAGATTCTTTTTTGATTCCTACTGCCATCTACATAATTAGGGACTTTCAATAGGGTTGTCCCTCAATATCCACAGGGAATATTTTGCAGGACCTCAGTAAATAACAAAACCTGTGCATACTCATGATCCTTATATAAAATGGTGTTGTATACGCATATAACCTATGCACATCCTCCCATATTCTTTAAGTAATCAAGATTACTTGTAATACCTAATGTCATGAAAATGCTGTGGAAGTCATTGATATACTCTATTACTTAAGGAATTTGACAAGAAAAATGTCTGCACATGTTCCATACAGATACAACCACTGAAGGACCAGTTACATAGTTCAAATCAATGGTGTTCTAATGGTTTTGTTTTGAATATTTTCAGTCTGAAGCTGGTTATATCTGTGATGCAGAACATGCTGATACAGAGTGTCAACTACATTTTGAAAACAGACAGGTTCAGTAGTTGATGTATCGGTTAATTTCCAGGTTTTGGGATATGATGTTTCTATAGCTGCAACAGTTGAGTCCAAGTTCTCCCTGAGTAACCGGCATCATCTCCCTAGTATAGGCACCTGCACACATATCCTAGCACAGACTGCAGGTGGTCTTTGCCTTAGTGGCTTGGTTTTGCAATCCAACCTTCCCTACTTAGGCTGGGCACCCAACTTCAGTAAATGTAAAAAAAAGTTTCAGGCTGGGGAGATAACTCAGCTGGTAGAGCTTGCCTCGCAAGCACAAGGCCCTGAGTTCAATGCCCAGTACTGAAAAAAAAAAGTTTCTTGTCATCCTATTCTCCATTTTTAATTATTTCAGGGAGAAATGAAGATTTTATAATAGAAATATAAGGATTATAAAGTTTTGTTTTTTTTTTTTACTGAGTGTCAGCCTTGATTTTGACCTTTACAGTCCCACTGTAGGCATGTGAAAGGAAGTTGAAATTCAATAGTGAATATTTCCCCTTTGGTTCTGAACATACTGAACTAGAACTGGCTCAGAGTCCCCAGCAGTTAGGGTTCTTTTATTTTTTTCATTTGTTTGTCTTCTTTTGTGGCACTGAGGATTAAACCCAGGAACTCCACATGCTAGGCTTTATGATGAGACAGCAGTTAGTTTAACAGGTTTTATTTGTGTTCCTAGCATAAGAAACAAATTCTTGGAATAAAATGCTGACTTTATGCTTTCAAGGGGTTCAGATGCCATCCAAAAAGGATAACAAAGATTTTTAGTTGCACATCTGACTGCTTGCCTGACTGAATAACCTTTCAGAACTTTGAGAATTTTTGGTTTAAAGTTGCAACAAATTATTTTAATGGCATGGTTAGAAGTTATGTAAGAGGCAATGATTCATTGTTATGACTTGGAGAATAAAACTTAGAAGAAAGTCTGAAGATATTCATTCTGGAATTATTAACCTTGAGAATATAAACACCATTCAACCTGACACTCAATGAAATGTGTATCTCTACCTGAGCATCCTCACCTGCCTGCCATGCACATGCTTTGAGCAAGGAATACCCACTCACCCAGCAACCACCTGCTGCTCTTTCCAGGTGCAGGACACTGCTTCATGCGTTTTGGAATACTAATTAAATGGCACAGTAGACAGTTTTGTGTCTAATCATGGGATTTTTGAATACTTACGTTTGGAGGAAGGATGGTGGCCACCCTTGCAGCTCTATATCCTTCTGCCGCAGTCTTGATCTCAGAAAAGCAGGCATCCTCTGTTTCTTAGACCTGCAGAGAAAATTGGGTTTTATTATCATGGACCTGGATTGAGGACTGGGATATGGTATGTATCGCGTCCCCTCTGGCCGCAGAGAGAGACATGACAAATGTCTGAAGCTTTGGAAGTTTATTGTGCACAGTTCCTCTCCTACGCTTCTCTTACCCCTAGCTTCTGCGCACTCCCAGCTTCCCTTCTCCCAGCTTCTTCCAGCTCCCGCGTACTCCCAGCTTCCAGCTCAGCTCCAGCCTCTGCCGCCGCCGCCACCGCCGCTTCTTCCGCTTCTTCCGTCCCCCCTACTCTCCCACCCACCAGGCTTATATACACTTCAACCAATCAGGGGAGAGTACACGAGATAAACGCGGACAGCTGCAAGCATAGGATGGGTACACGAGTGGGGCATGCTCTAGTCACATCGTTAACTAGCCAATCATTGGAATTCGCTGGTTGTTTACTGTATAGCCGGCCGCTTTTGGCTCAGCGTCAGGCGCCATCTTGACCATGCCCAAGGCTGGGGGTCCCGGGAACCCCCACAGATCCCCCTTCTTTAATATTAAACTAAGGCTCGGGACTGTGTCTGTCTTAGGCTGAGTGGTCAGCATATGTCCTTACCCGTCATCAGAGCCTGCAGAGCATGCTGCAGCTCCTGTCTTAGGTCGGTACACAGCCACCTCCTTCATTACCCGTCCTTGACTACCGGTCCAGCATCAAGAGCCATACGAATGGGGGGCTGTCGGCCTTTAGGGCGGTCATGGCCTGATGAAAAATAATTTGATCTCTCTATTGGCTAGCTTGTAGATGCATGCCAAAACGAATGAAGAGAAGGAGGCCAAGGCAGAGGAATACCACCATAGCTCCTAAGCTTGCCTGCTGTTTGACAAATCTATAAACAGAAGAAAAACCATATAGCCATATTAAATACAGAAACAATATACATCCCAATGGAGTTACAATATGGGTAACACAAAGCAGCTCTCAGGGAATAAACGCATCCCAGTCCCAAAAGTTCTTGCAAGGTATCCACTTGTTCTTATAATGAGTCCATTCTCTGATAGAGTCTCTATGGTCTGTAAGGCTGCAGCTGCATTTTCGGCCAAATGATCGTTGTTATGGTTGTGTCAATGCTGCTACTGCAAGGACTGTGGTGGCAATGATCACGGCTGTTGCAATGTCAAGACCTCTTCTGTTTCTTGATAATAGCACTGGCAATTCTATATCTGCAACAGAAACTAGGACTGGTAGGAAGATAGAAATGTGCAAATTGCACAGGTGGCAAAAGAACCATTCCAGCATTGTGAGAGATAGCACACAGTGAACAGTTAAGAGGTGTTATTAGAAATGTTAGATGGTAGAAACATAAAAAAGAGGAAATACACAAGCTGATGTGGGAGGAAAAGCAACATCATAGCTAGGGTCAGCAGAACGAGTTGCTCTACTCTGGGTCTGATTTGTAGTATGATTCCAACGGCAAAGTGCAGAAATTCCTCCTGTTAAAGCAAAGAAAGGCTAGAAATATCCTTGTCACCAAAAACAGCACGACCTGAAAAATCATCAGTAAAATTGACAGGCTTGTAGAGAAATTGGTGAAAAGCAAGAAAAGGAAGAATAAAAAATGTGTTAGTTAGAAATGAAAAATATGGCCAGGCTAACAATGGCCCATAGGTTCCGGGTTTGCCTTTCCGTCTGAGTTTTTGTTATTAGAGGAAGGCTCAGACTCGCCATTGTGAGGAGGAGCAGCATCACTTGCATGCTGTAAAACTCTGATTAGCCTTTCTGGAATCCAGACTGGAGTCTGTTGATCCTGTGGGAAAATACAAACAGACCCTCGGACCCAACAAAGGACTGGATCCGGTCCTTTCCAACAACCTGTCAGGATATCTTTCCATTTTGCCCATACTTGAGGAGTATTATGGGGATTATAATGTCGATCAGCTGCAGAATGGCCGTCCCTATCCAGAGTTAAGAAATTTAGAATGAAAAGAACTAAATTAAGTTTATCTTTAGGAGACTTGTAGGAGGCTCCTATTCTCTCTTTTTGTTTATTTAAACAATTTTTTAAAGTAAGATGTGCTCTTTCCACAATGCCCTGTCCCTGAGGATTATAGGGGATGCCAGTGACTGATTGGATGTTAAATGTTTGTAAAAACAACCAGAAGCTTTTGGAAGTATAAGCAGGACCATTATCTGTTTTAATAACTTTAGGTATGCCCCAGCCAGCAAATGCTTGTAGGCAATGTTGAATGACATCTTTTACCTTTTCTCCAGAATGAGCGGAAGCCATAATGACCCCTGAAGCAGTGTCTACTGACACATGTACATACTTAACAGTACCAAATTCAGAAATATGGGTTACATCCATCTGCCAAATATGACCAGGCAGCAGTCCCCTGGGGTTAACTCCAAAGGATTGTACTGGGATTAAAGGAGCACAATGTTGACAATTTTTTACTATTTGTCAAGCCATACATTTAGATATAGGAAATTTTCTGCTCAAAGTAGTGGAATTTACATGAAATTTTTCATGAAAGAGTTTTGCTTGTTCCTCTATGGAAAAAACAAAAATTGATTTGGTGGCCATATCTACCAAGTCATTAGCATTGGCCAAAGGTCCTGGTAAATTAGAATGAGCTCTAATATGTCCTACATAGAATAGATGTTTACGCTGTAGGATAAGGTTTTGTAGCGTAGTAAAATAAGAAGCTACCGTGGACATGGAAGAAATATGAGGTACCGTTTCAAGAACCTGTAAAGCGTTAACGATATATAAGCTATCAGATAGAAGATTGAATGGCTGATTATCTGCTAATTTAAAGGCTAATATTACAGCTGCAAGTTCAGTAACCTGTGCGGAGTTGGGTGGAACTATTATGGTGTGAAGTTGTTTACTAATAAGTACTGCACCTACTCCATTTTTGGAGCCATCAGTAAAAATGGTTACACAATCTTTAAGAGGCTGGACACTAGTCACTTTTGGAAAAACTATGGGAGTATTTTGACAGAATTGAATCCAGGGATGTTGGGGATAATGGTTATCGAACTGAGCTGAAGTGGAACAATATAATACTGACCAATCATCATCATTATTAATTAGCCATTTAATTTGCTGAGTGGAAAAAGGAGTTATAATAATAGACGGATGGATTCCAAAAACAGTAATGCAAGATTCTATTCCCTTGAATATTACCTGAGCAACAGCTTGGGGATATGATTGCAATGTTTTAGCCGGAGAGCTAGGGAGATTTATACTTTGCAGAGGTCCTCCTTGCCAAACTATGCCAAAAGGGGTATGCTTCTCTGAGATTATGATTAAACTTAATGGTTGAGTAGGATCACAACGATCAACGTAACACTGCTGAAGTCTATTCTCTACTAGCTGTAAGGATATCCGTGCTTCGGGAGTAAGTTTCCTAGGGGAATTCAAGTCAGGATTACCTTTTAATATATCGAATAAAGGTTTTAATTCCCCTGTGGACAATTCTAAATAGGATCTGATCCAGTTAATGTCACCTAAGAGTTTCTGAAAATCGTTCAAGGTATTCAATTGATCTGTCCTGATGGTCAACCTTGTTGGTCTGACTGTAGTAGCAGTGAGCCTTGTACCCAGATATTCTTGGATCTCCTCTAATTGTAATTTTTCAGGGGCTATTGTTAGTCCTCTCTTTTCTAATGCTTGAGTTATAAATTGTAATGCTTCTAACAAAACTTCTTTTTCTGGATGGCAAATAAGTATGTCATCCATATAATGATAAATCAACAATCTCTTAAACTTCTGTCTAGTAGTTGTTAACGCTTTATCTACGTATATTTGACATATAGTAGGACTGTTAGCCATACCTTGAGGCAACACGGTCCATTCGAATCTCTGGTCAGGCTGAGTGTGATTAAGAGAGGGCAAAGTAAAAGCAAATCTCCAACAATCATTTTTGTGTAAGGGTATAGAGAAAAAGCAATCCTTTAAATCCAGAATAATAGTAGGCCAATTTTTTGGTAGTGCAGTGACAAGAGGGAGTCCACATTGGATGGGTCCCATAGGGTACATTTGTTCGTTTATGGCTCTTAAATCATGTAATAACCTCCATTTTCCTGATTTTTTCTTTGTTAAGAATATTGGAGTATTCCAAGGAGAGGTAGAATGTTGTAAATGACCTGCTTGTACCTGCTCTTGTACTAACTTATGAGCTGCCTCTAGCTTTTCTTTTGTTAGGGGCCACTGTGGAATCCAGCGAGGCTTATCATCTTTCCATATTATAGGGATTGATGGTTTATCAGTGGCCCCTAGGAAAAACCCAATCCATGAGAATCAGTTTTTTGGTGGAAGTAAAGGCAGTGGTTGGGCAGATCCTTGACTATGTCTTCCTAATCCTTTTTTATCATCATAGTTCATATTTTGTAACATATTTCTTACAGGAGTCCCTTGGTAAATCTGATCAGTGGTGAATTTCATATCCATTTGCTGCAGGACGTCTCGTCCCCATAGGCTAATAGGAACATTACAGACATATTGTTGAAATATTCCTGTGTGTCCCTCTGTATCTTTCCACGATAATGAGGAAGCACTTTGATTGGGGCTCTCTGCTACTCCTAAGCCTCTCAAGCTCTGAGCTGCTGTGATCAATGGCCAGTGCTTTGGCCAGACCATTGCGCTAATAATACTTTTGTCTGCTCCCGTATCTAATAAACCTGTAAATTCCATATTTCCCACTTTTAATTTTAGGAGGGGCCTCTGTCCCATATCCATAGTAAGGTTTATTAAAGTGGTTCCTGTTGATCCAAAACCTCCTTGTCTTTTATTTGCATTTTTACTGGGCCATAAAGAATGTCGACTGGGCAATATAAACATTTGTGCAATGCGATCCCCTGGAGAGATGACCGTAATTCCTTTTGGTGAAGAGACCAAGGCTTTTATTTGTCCAGTGAAATCAGAATCAATAACCCCTGGGTGTACTATAAGTCCTTTTAGTGTTGAGGAACCTCTACCTAGTAATAGTCCTACACTGTTCTGTGGGATTTTTTCATGCCAATCAGTATCAATCATCTGCACCCCCATATCTGGGGTTAGTATGAGTCTGGAGGTGGCACAGATGTCCAATCCGGCACTTCCTGAGGTGGCTCTGCGCTCCCCTTCTCTGTGGGAGGATACCACCATCGAGGAACTTGTTGAATTACCCCGTATATTTGTTGCGGGCCCCAGGGAGGGCCCTGTCTCCCGTTTTTTTTGAAGTTTAGGATTCAACCCTAAGAAATTATCCTCCCTATCTCTAATAGGCTGACAGGCACTATTCCAATGACTTCCTCTTCTGCATCTTGGACATAGCCCTGGGGCATAAGGTGTAACAGATTCTACCACAGTTATCTCTTATCTTTTGTTAGGGCATTATCTCCTTGCTGCTGATTTTGTGCATCTATTGAAACGTATTGGCCTTCTCCTATTAACATTTCTATCGGGAAACCTTGCCACTATGTTTCTGCAAGCAGTTTCAACAGCTGTTTCTTGCTACTGAGCTTCTCCAATTAGACATTGTTCTCCAGATAACACTGCTCTGCATACCTGTTTCCAAATAGTCTTAACTGCCTCTTTAAAGTTTTTCTAATGGTTGATGGTATCTCCATTTGCTCCTCAAATACGGGCAGGTTCTACAAATTTTGAAGCTCTTTCTATTAGGCTTAGGTTTCTCCTACCTTTTCCCCTTGTTCCTAAGTTTTCACTACCACTTGGTTATTCCTTTTTGGGGGTTCTTTGTGTTAGACTTAGTTCCCCTTTTTCCCTTGTTCTTAGATTTTTTGAGCAATTATTTTCTAGGTCACCACCACTCAATTTTTCCTCACTTCATTCTCTTTAAGCGTTCTTTTCTGTTACTATTAAATCCTGTTCATGAAGATCCCCCTTGTGGCACACTAAGCAGCTTTTCTTACTTAGCTGGTTTTTTTTTTTTTTTTTCCCTTTAATGGCGTCCCATTGTTTTTTAATAGTTCCCTGAGGGGTTGCTGCATTCAGACCCCATTGTTACTAATTTGAATAGCTTTAGTTATGGCAATTACAATAACAAGCAGTGGCCTAGCTGCCAGGAGCAACGAGATTACTGAAAGGAAAACTATCAAGTGCGCATTAAAATTTTTATAGCGGCTTTTCACGTACTACCTAATTGGACCGCTTCAAGCGTGTTCCTACTTTCACTTTAATTAGACCGCGTTCCACGCGTCAGGACCGCTAATGGCGTGTCCCGATACCCCCCGACCCTCGTTCTACGCGTCAGGATCCCGATACCCTTCAACCCGCGTTCTACGCGTCAGGACCCCGATACCTTTCAATCCGCGTTCTACGCGTCAGGACCGCTGATGGCGTGTCCCGATACCCGCGTTCTACGCGTCAGGATCCCGATACCTTTCAACCGGACCGCATTCCGCGTGTCCCCAGGACCGCCAATGGCGCATCCTGACACCCTTTAACTTTTTTATAACCGGTTTAACTTGTATACAAAAAAAATTTTTTCAAATATCTTACCTTGTTTTCTTTTATAAGGCCTTCATCTTCCCGGGTTTCGGCACCAGTTATCGCGTCCCCTCTGGCTGCAGAGAGAGACACGACAAATGTCTGAAGCTTTGGAAGTTTATTGTGCACAGTTCCTCTCCTACGCTTCTCTTACCCCTAGCTTCTGCGCACTCCCAGCTTCCCTTCTCCCAGCTTCTTCCAGCTCCCGCGTACTCCCAGCTTCCAGCTCAGCTCCAGCCTCTGCCGCCGCCGCCACCGCCGCTTCTTCCGCTTCTTCCGTCCCCCCTACTCTCCCACCCACCAGGCTTATATACACTTCAACCAATCAGGGGAGAGTACACGAGATAAACGCGGACAGCTGCAAGCATAGGATGGGTACACGAGTGGGGCATGCTCTAGTCACATCGTTAACTAGCCAATCATTGGAATTCGCTGGTTGTTTACTGTATAGCCGGCCGCTTTTGGCTCAGCGTCAGGCGCCATCTTGACCATGCCCAAGGCTGGGGGTCCCGGGAACCCCCACAGGTATGTACAATTTGTGACCTACACAACATCTAACCCACCTACTATGCTCATAGAAGCCTACCTGGGTGTGAATATGCTCAGGGGAGAAGATTCACTTCCGAACTCTAAGGGATTCTGGAAAATGTTTTTGCCTCTAATAAGTAGGATGATCATATACCCCAGTTTTTCCTGTGTACTGTCCTAGTATAATTATTAAAATTTCCTCCTTTCTGTTTCAAAATATTCTGGTCTGTATGGTAAATGCATGATCTTCCTATGAAGATGAGAAATCACTGGTCTCCTTTCCTTTCTGTCTCTAACAGCATGATGTAAGTACCTGAAACTTTAAGAAAAGACCTGAGAGAAGCAGATCTAGAACCAAGTGATTCTGTTTCCCTTCTGTTTCAAAGTATTCTGGTCTGAATGGTAAATGCATGATCTTCCTGTGAAGGTGAGAGAAATCACTTGTCTCCTTTCCTTTCTGTCTGACAGTATGAAGTAAGTACCTGAAACTTTAAGACCCGAGAGAAGCAGATCTAGAACCAAGTGATTCTGGAACTGCAGCAACAGCAGATTTAATAATGAAAGTGAAGGTTTATTTTTCCAACTTAAGACATGTTTAAGGGATTATTTTGTTATTTTCAGAGAAGGGCATGGAGGAGAAACAGGAATAAGGATTCTGCGTGATCTTTCACTCTGTAGTAAACCTTGGTTGTTCTGTTTTTGACAATTCCCATTTGCAAATTCCTAAAACAAAGAATGGAGAAAATATTAAATATAACTCATAACCTTAAAATATTAGATATAACTCAGAACCATACCTGAAAAAATTTAAAATCCACCTTGGCACCTAAAAGTGATGAAGGTAACATCACCCTCTTGTCACTAGTTAAACTGTGAGAACTTGAAATTTTGACTTTTAATCACAAAAGGTGGTTAGGTTCAGAATTTAGGTTTTGTTTATAAATATGGCATTTGTTGTATGCTATTTCAGGAGGGTGTTTGTTGAGAAATTCTAAACACTGCTTTTGATTCTTTAAGAAATATAAAAGAAGCATATAAATATACGTATTTCCATTTAATTACTTGAAATTATCTTAGGAAAATAGGTGAATGTTATGGTTTAGATGTGGTTTCCCCCAAAAGCTCACATGTGAGGCAATGCAAGAAGGTTTGGAGGAAAAAGGATTGGTTTATAGCCAAAACACAATCAGTGAATTAATCCCTAATTGGGATTCACTGAGTGGTAACTGAAGGCAGGTGGGGTGTATTTGGAGGAAGTGGTTCATTTAAGGGCATGGCTATGGGGTATATTTTTTTTTATTGTAAACAAATGGGATACATGTTGTTTCTCTGCCTGTACATGGCGTAAAGGCATACCCTTTGTGCAATCATAAATTTACATAGGGTAATGTTGTTTGAGTCATTCTGTTATTTTTTCCCTTCCCCCCCACCCCTCCCACCCCTCTTTTCCCTCCATACAGTCCCTCCTTCCTCCATTCTTGCCCCCCTCCCAGAGTTAGGGGTATATGTTTTTTATCTGGAGAGTGGAGTTTCACTGCTTTATAATCAGCACTTGAGATGCTTCCCTCTGCCACATTATTCTGCCATGATGTTCTGTCTTACCTCGAGCCTGGAGAAATGGAGCAAGCCTTCTAAGGACTAAGACCTCTGAAACTAAGCCTCCAAATAAATTTTTCCTACTGTACAGTTATTCTGGTTGGGTGCTTTAGTCTTAGCAGCAATAAAGCAAGTGAAACATGAACATTTCTACATGGCTTTGAGTAAAATGTGAGTCATTATCTAACCTTTGCTCACCCAAACCAAACTAAAACCCATCTAAATTTTTTTTAATATTAATATAAACCAAATTGTTCAGGTCTTCTCTTGTATATATCTGTATGTCTATAGATATTCATAGATGAATAGATTGATAGGTAAGTATCTATTATAACTTAGAAAACAAAACCTCTGACTTTCAAGGGAGAAACTGATGCAGGGAGCACTGTTCCTGGCACTTAGTACATGAGGCATTTTTCTCCTGATTTCTTCTTCACAGAGCTGTTAGATGATTTGGTTCTATAGGGTTTGTTTTGGGAGGAACTCAATACTTACAGGCTAATTTTCTTTTCTTCCTTTATATATCACATCCTCTGTAGCACTGCTTATTAAAGTAGACAGGGTTCTTTTTCTTTTTCCTTCCTCAGAAATCTATGAAAGATGTGGTACCTGTTGAAGGGTGTAGGGTCAGTTCTTGTCATTGATTTGTCTCAATTAACACAACTTCTTTACATACATGTACTTATTTGCCAACAAGGAAAATTTAGTCTCCCTAGCACAACTTCCATGGCAGAAGGAAGGACACCATGGTTGACAGCCCTACTAAGATGACATGGAGTGAAGAGCATGCCTGACCCTTGACAGTCCTGCAGCAGCACACAAAAGCACTCAGCTCTATGTGTCCTTGCAAAAATAGGTATTTCCTTCTTTTATATCTAAATCAAAGACTTTTAAAAACTCATGTCTTATTACTGCTTTAATTTTATTTCTTTAATTACTGCAGAGGATGTAATCTTGCTCTTTCTATTCTATCAAAAATTACATATTTCTGTCTCTCCATTTCTATTAGAATATATTTTCTCCTTTTAACTTAAATTCCTTTGCATAAACAAAAATTTGTGTGTGTGTGTGTATGTGTGTGTGTGTGTTTGTGTGTGTGCATGTGTGTACACACATGTTCTTAACACAGTGGTCCTCCATTGGGCTGAGGATTGGGGGAGTAATGTCAACATCTTCCCACTTTCATATCACTATTTTGAGTAAACAAGATATCCTGATGCTCCAGCTAATTAATTAACTAATCAATTCATCAGCTTATGCAGTCACTTCTCAGATATGTACTGAAAGCCCACTGCTCCAGGCCCTTTTCTAGGAGCTAGAGATACAGATGCAGTGAGACATCACCTACTCTGTATGCATCTTACATTACAATGGGGGAAAGTTGTGAACCAGCAAATAGATAAAAGGGACATGCTAAGTTCAGGTACTGATGAGCACTGTAAAGACAAGTATATGAGGGTAGGAGAATCACCATGAATATGATATGACTTAAGTGAAGAACAGGAGTTGTCCTATTATAGTTCTTCCTTCCCCTCTTTCCTTCTGTCCTCATTCCTTCCCCAATTCTCCACTCCCCCCTCTTTCTTTTGCCCTCTCCTCTTTTCTGATACTGTGTTGGGGTTTCCGGGACCCCCAGCCTTGAGCACGGTCAAGATGGCGCCTGACGCTGAGCCAAAAGCGGCCAGCTATACAGTAAACAACCAGCGAATTCCAATGATTGGCTAGTTAACGATGTGATTAGAGCATGCCCCCCTCGTGTACCTATCCTATGCTTGCAGCTGTCCGCGTTTACCTCGTGTACTCTCCCCTGATTGGTTGAAGTGTATATAAGCCTGGTGGGTGGGAGAGTAGAGGGGCAAAGGCTGAAGCTGAGCTGGAAGCTGGGAGTGCGTGGAAGCTGGGAGTAAGAAGAAGCCGAGAGAAGAGAAGCTGGAAGTGCGCGGAAGCTGGGAGTAAGAAGAAGCTGAGAGAAGAGAAGCTGGGAGTGCGCGGAAGCTGGGAGTAAGAGAAGTGTAGGAGAGGGACTGTGCATAATAAACTTCCAAAGCTTCAGACATTTGTCGTGTCTCTCTCTGCGGCCAAAGGGAACGCGATAATACTGCAAATGGAATTAGGGTAGATAATGCAGACTCAGATGAGCTTGAGGGTTATTGTTTTGTTTACTTTTCTTTCTTCATGGAAAAGTCTATTCCTGGTGAGTATTTTATTATCCCTTCCAAGAAGCTAGTTCAACCTTGGGGACATTGGCTAACACTTGAAATGAATAAATGTCTTGCAGGTTCCATCAGCTCTCTTTCTTCATTGCCCAGTTCCCAAAGTTGACTAAGGTTTGCACTGGTGTTACATAACCTCAGAGCTCTTGGATTAACAGACTCAGCTAACAAGTCTTTTCTTGGCCTATGTGTAGTGGCTAGATCATTTTTGAATAGATGCATACTTAATTTTCAAATATTTTTCTTGATTCAGTCACAGAGCTAATGATGTTGAGGATAAAAGTACTTCCAAAATAAAATTTATGCCAGTTAACTGCTGTCCAGCTGTTCTTCACTCTTCAGGTTTCTTTTTGCAGTTCATTGCAAACTAATCCTTTAAAAACATCTCCTTGTTCTCATTATTTAGCCTATTTTAAAGGAGCAATCTAACAGGAACCCTTCTTATCTTACCCTAAATTATCTTACCTGTTAAGTTCAAAGTTTTCCAATTTAGTGGACTCAGTTTATGTGTATTTATACACATTAGTAAAACATTCTCAGTCAGTGATTCCTTGGTCCTTAACTTTTTCTCTGAAAGTTTAAGTATCACTTTCTTCTGTTTGGCCAGTGTCCAGGCATCTATCATGGTCCTTTAAAGTATAATTTGTATAAGCCAAACCCAAACAACCAAAGGCTGAATGTTTTCTCCAATATGAGGAAGTTATTCACTAAGAAGGGTGGGTAGGGAAGATTAGAGTTACTTTATATTAGGTAGAGGGGAATGAAGGAAGGGGAAGAGGTCTGGGGGAAGGAATGATAGTAAAGTCAAACAGACATTATTACCTCATGAACATGTATGACTGCATGACCAAGGTGATCCTGTAATATGTATAATCAGAAAAATGAGATATTACATTCCATTTATGTATGATCTATCAAAATGTATAAATGCATTCTTCTGTCATGTACAACTATTTAGAATAAAATTTAAACATTTTTAAAAAATATAATTCATATTGTTAGCAATAAGTGTTTGGACACTAATCCCATTGTCTTCTTACTCTTGAAATTGAGACATAGGAAAATAAAGTAACTAATAAAGTAACAATATAAAAACACCTACAAATCCTATGAATTTGTTTGCCAGCAGTATCTTCAGCACATTGGCATCACATTTGTCCACAGTAGCAAAGTCTAACAAACTTTGCCTTCCTTTGTCCCATAATTTTGTCTTATTTTTGTCAACTCCCTTAATCATTTCTACTGACCTTCAAACATTAACAAGGCTGATGGTGGCAGATAATTTAAGAATGTTCCTAATCCAATCCAACCATAAGTGAAATTCAGCACTGAAATGCACTTGAGTGCTTTCATGTTAACCTGGGACAATGCAGATTCATAATATTTCACACGAGCTGGAATATCTAGTTTAGTTATGTGGGAAAGTTAAATAAGCCACCAAGGGCCAGAGATGTGTTAGGAGAGTGAACACTGTCAAGCACCTCTGAATTCACCTCCAGTCTCTGCCATTGAAGAACTACGTGACTTCAGTCAAGTTGTTAAACTTGGTATGGTGATAGCGTTTATCTCAGGGGACAGCAGCAAGGATTGAAATAAATGAAAACACACAATCACTTTACAAGTTGCTCAGTACATGGTAAGCAGTTCCCATTGCTAGTTGTGATCATTGTCATCATTATTTGGATAAATGACAACTACTGGCCACAAGTATTGGAGTTTTGAAAAGTCATAAATTAGGTTTCATGACAAGATCTTTTTAAAAAAATTAAAGACTTTGGAAAATATTGTCAAGTAGAAGAAACCAGAATAATGTCAGAAAGTGTAAACTAAGAATTGCATGAGTATTTCTTTGAATCAGCAAGGCAAAATGTGGAGTCAGATAGGAATGGATGCTGGGTCATTCAGGTTTTACACAAAGTTGGCAATTTTGCAAAAAGAACCATGGAATTTTAGAAATCACTAGTAGCCTTTTATTTTAGAAAGCAAACCTAAGATTCTATTAATGTTCTGAAAATGAGACAGAGAAGCCTCAATGTGGGAAATACAAGTAATGCATTTTTTGTAACATCTGTGAAAAATGAGCCTACAGCTTTGATCCACAACCAACAGGCCAGCAGTTGCTAGATTCTTTAAAGCTGCCAAAAAAGACCATGGAAATGGTCATGAAAGGGAGAGATGCTCTGTCAATGCAGGGCTCATTCAGCACCTGCATAATCACTTCACACTGACAACTTAGCAGAGATATAAGGAGTGCTGACTGGGTCTAAGAGAGACAACTAGAACTAGAAGAAACCAGGAGGACATGGATGAAAAGAAACACCAACTTCGGTTTCTATCAAGACAGACTGAAGTGTTAGAATTGTTAAATTTGGAAATTCAACTTTGGAGAGAATACAGCAAACACATTGAAAAATTATATGAAAATAGATTTGTTGATTAAATTTGGGTCTGCTAGGATGAGTGGGTGTATCCTGAAATTTAAAAGGAATTGTTTTACATATTAAAGAAGGAAGTATTTTTCATGGAAACAAAGAAAATATGGACATTTTTAAATCAAAGAAATGAAAGAAATAGTTTTTAAAAGTTAATAATGATGTTGAGCAAGGTGATGCACCCCTGTAATCCTAAATGCTTGGGTGGTTGAGTCAGGATGATTGCAAGTTCAAAGTCAGTCTTAGCAATTAGTGAAGCCCTGAGTAATTTAGTGAGATCTATCTCAAAATAAAATATAAAAAGGGCTGAAAAGTGGCTCAGTGATCAAGTGCACTGGGTTCAACTAAAAAAAAGTACTAATGAATTAGAGCTTCAGAATGGGTTATCTGTACAAAAGGAGAAAGTTTACCCGATTGAGGCCACAGTTACCTTACATATGTCTCTTGGTTTTATTTTAAGAAAATTAGATTGGATTGTCCTTTGATGCTATCCAGCAAGGCAATTTCTCCTTTCTAAAAAATTAGTCAACTTTGTAAATGTTGTCTTCTTTTATGAGATGGTCATTCAGGTAAGATTACAAAAGGAGAAAGAGAAGAGGTTAAGGGAAATGCTTGTTCCACCCACAGGCCCAAGAGCCACAGTTTTCCTTTACAGGACTACATGGGAGTCACCAGGGTGGTCTGGAAGCAGAAGACAGGAGTGAGGGGAAGTTAGGTCAGAGCCTTTCTTGGGTAGAGTGAAGAGTTTAGGATTGATTATTTGAATGATTGGGGTGGGTTTTGAGCTATAGTTGCATGACACCTGGTCCTGTAGTATACAGGCCAGGTAGAAGAGGTATGGCTACTGGTGGTTTAGAAAGCCTATCAAAGATGTGCTCCTGGATGGGCCTTTCCTGTCTCTAGAAATATGATCAAATTTTGCAAGGAAGAGAAGAATTATATAAATTTCCTTCTCCACATCAGCTCCTTGAATTTTTTTTTAAACAGGTGGGACAGTGTCTTTTCTGCCAAATGAAGGAAGAAGCCAACATTGTTCCAGGGTAAAGAGGTCCTCAGCAGCTAAGTACAGTAAGGAGATGCATGCCTGTACACTAATATAAAGGTGGGAAGACAGTTCACACAAGGCTGTTACTCATTGTATATATGTTCTTTATTGTGTACGAAGTTGTTTCAGTTAACAGAACAAACAGAGAGCAGATTGACTTGGAAAAGTCATACAAAAATAACAGAATATAAACCAAGGATAAAAAGTGAGAATTACCCTAACACGTTTTTTGGATCATGTTTACAGCTTCTAAAGTATATCTGCTTATATTTTCTAACTGGAACCTTGTAACATATAATGTGGGAAAACCGGATCAGACTTTCTCAACAGGACTCCCCTAGCACAAGAAATAAAAGCAAGAATCATTAACTGGGAAGGTTTCAAGTTGGCGGACTAGAGGGCGGCTGCATTTCATGTTGCTCCAGGACGCAGGATTCAAAAGAGGAGATAGTGAGAGACTTGGGACCAACTCAAAGCCGCCGGGTGAGTCTCTCCCATTTGGGAGGTGTCCCAGATGGGGTGGTAGCCCCGGAACGCAGGGAACTTTGTGAAGTAGAGTAGCCCGGCGAGACGCCCCTCCCCCCACAGGAGCGGTAAACACGGACAACTGGGATCATTGTAGAGGAGGTGGCTCAGCACAGCGCTTGGACTCAGAGCAACCACTGGGGCTCCGGGCGGCTGCCTGAGGAGGAGCAGTGTGGCGAGCTGTTTAGACTCAGAGCGATTGCTTCTGAACACCAGGGGGTTGCCCGGAGGAAGAGGAAAAGTGCAGCGGGTCGCTTGGTCTAGGAGTGACTGCATCAGAGCCACAGGTGGTTGCCAGAGGAGGAGCTGCGTGGTGAGCTGTTTGGACTCAGAATGACCGCTTGTGAACACCAGGGGGGCTGCCTGGAGGAAGAGGAGGAATGTGGCAGGTCGCTTAGTCTAGGAGTGACTACATCAGAGCTACAGGCGGTTGCCAGAGGAGGAGCTGAATGGCGAGTTGTTTGGACTCAGAAAGACTGCTTCCAAACACCGGGGGGTTGCCCGGAGAAAGAGGAGAAGCATGGCAGGTCGCTTGGTCTAGGAGTGACTGCATCAGAGCCTCAGGCGGTTGCCAGAGGAGGAGGCGAGTGGTGAGTTGTTTGGACTCTAAGCGACCACTCCTGAACAATCAGGGGGCTACCCCGAGGAGGAGGAGGAACAGGGTGGGTCACTTGGACTCGGAGTGATTGCCTAGGGCTACGGGCAGTTGGTGGGAGGAGGAGACGTGAAGTGAGTGGCTTGAACTCCTAATGATTGGTTGGAAACCAGGTGGCTGTCAGGAGGAGGAGGTGTGTGGTGGGTCTCTGGGTCTTGGAGCTCTTGTACGGGGCTCCAGGTGGTGGCTCAGAGGAGGGACCGCATAGCCAGGCGATTAGGTGCAGAGCACGGTCCCAGGACCGTCTTCTTGCTGGAAGAGCTGCACAGAGACACGCCTAGGGGTGGAGCGAAGTTTCCAGGATGCGGGCAGATTCTCTGAGGAGAGGCAGCCAAAGGAGACTCGTCTGCGAAGGGTGAGGCTCCCAGGTCCAGGAGGTAGGTCCGGGCCCCTGGGAACATTGCAGAGGAAGACAGCCCAGCCCAGGTGGTAGTTGTAGATTGAGGGGTACCTCTAGGAGGGGAACTGACCAGCGAGACCTCCCCACCGGGTGAGTCTTCCCTGCCAGGTGAGGTTGTCCCACAAGGACGGTAAAACCAGAGACACAGGCACAAACAGGCATTGCCTCAGCCTGCAGCCTAGTTCCCCTTTGGATGACCATTTGTCAACAAGTGGAGGCACCTTTGTTCACTATCAGAGAATATACCCCACATGAGGGTCACCATTCCTAGAAAGGCAGTTTTCTTGTGGAGCACCGCATTATCAACTTCCTCCAAGACTTCAGGCTACTGAAGGATAAGAGGGGATATACTAGCAATCTTCAGAGACATTATAAGTCAATAGAGGAAATCTGCAATATCTTAAGGACCCACTGATTCCTGAAAAATATGAGAAAACAAGGGAAGAAAATGCCCCAAACAAATCTAGATGTTACATCAATAAAATCCAACGACAGCATGGCAGAAGAAATGACAGAAAGGGAGTTCAGAATGTACATAATTAAAATGATCAGAGAAGCAAACAATGAGATGAAAGAGCAAATGCAGGCATTGAATGATGAGATGAAAGAGCAAATGCAGGCATTGAATGAAGAGATGAAAGAGCCAATGCAGGCATTGAATGATATAGCACCAATCAACAGTTAAAAGAGCAAATACAGGAAGCAAAAGATCATTTCAATAGTTAGAGATATTGAAAAAAAAACCAAACAGAAATCCTTGAAATGAAGGAAACAATAAACCAAATTAAGAACTCCATAGAAAGCATAACCAATAGGATAGAACACCTGGAAGACAGAACCTCAGATATTG
Organism: Sciurus carolinensis; assembly: GCF_902686445.1. Lineage (NCBI taxonomy): Eukaryota > Metazoa > Chordata > Mammalia > Rodentia > Sciuridae > Sciurus > Sciurus carolinensis. Next base: position 1,709,887 of record NW_025920131.1, read on the forward strand.
AAGACAAAATATTTAACCTTGAAAATAAAGTTGAACAAACAGAGAAGATGGTAAGAAATCATGAACAGAATCTCCAAGAACTATGGGATATCATGAAAAGGCCAAATTTGAGAATTATTGGGATTGAGGAAGGCTTAGAGAAACAAACCAAAGGAATGAACAATCTATTCAATGAAATAATATCACAAAATTTTCCAAATCTGAAGAATGAAATGGAAAACCAAGTACAAGAGGCTTATAGGACTCCAAATACACAAAATTACAACAGACCCACACCAAGGCACATTATAATGAAAATACCTAACATACAAAATAAAGACAGAATTTTATAGGCTGTGAGAGAAAAGAACCAAATTACATTCAGGGGGAAACCAATACGGATATCAGCAGATTTTCAATCCAGACCCTAAAAGCTAGAAGGGCCTGGAACAACATTTTTCAAGCTCTGAAAGAAAATGGATGCCAACCAAGAATCTTATACCCAGCAAAACGTACCTTCAAATTGGATGATGAAATAAAATCATTCCATGATAAACAAAACCTAAAAGAATTTACAGAAAGAAAGCCAGCGTTACAGAACATTCTCAGCAAAATATTCCATGAGGAAGAGATAAAAGACAAAGAAGCAAATCAGCAAAGGGAGGAATTATCCTAAAGGAACTGACAAATAAACGAGCAACCAAGTTGTGTCAAAAAAATAAATAAATAAATAAAATTTAAAAATGAACCAAATGACCGGGAATACAAATCATATCTCAATAATAACCCTGAATGTTAATGGCCTGAATTCATCAATCAAAAGACATAGACTGGCAGATTGGATTAAAAAGAAAGATCCAACAATATGTTGCCTGCAAGAGACTCACGTCATAGAAAGAGATACCCATAGACTAAAGGTGAAAGGATGGGGAGAAACATACCATGCACATGGACTCAGCAAAAAAGCTGGAGTATCCATCCTCATTTCAGATAATGTGGACTTCAAGCCAAAGTTAGTCAGAAGGGATAAAGAAGGACATTTCATATTGCTTAAGGGAAGCATAAATCAGCAAGACATAACGATCATAAACATCTATGCCCCAAACAGTGGCTCATCCATGTATGTCAAACAAATCCTTCTCAATTTTAGAAACCAAATAGACCACAATACAATAATACTAGGTGATTTTAACACGCCTCTCTCACCACTGGACACATCTTCCACACAAATATTGAACAAAGAAAACATAGAACTCAATAACGCAATCAATAATTTACACTTAACAGACATTTATAGAATATACCATCCAACCATGAGTGAATACACTTTCTTCTCAGCAGCACATGGATCCTTCTCTAAAATAGACCATACATTATGCCACAAAGCTAATGTTAGCAAATACAAGAAGATAGAGACACTACCTTGTATTCTATCAGATCATAATGGATTGAAGTTAGAAATAAATGAAAGAATAAAAAACAGAAACTACTCCAACACCTGAAGATTAAACAATATGCTATTATATGATGAATGGATAACAGAAGATATTAGGAAGGAAATTTAAAAAAATTCTTAGAGGTAAATGAGAACAAAGAATCATCATATCAAAATCTCTGGGACACTATGAAAGCAGTACTTAGAGGAAAATTTATTTCATGGAGTGCAGTCAATAAAAGAAGCAAAACAACAAATAAACGACCTAACACTACAGCTCAAAGCCCTAGAAAAAGAAGAACAGACCAACACCAAAAGTAGTACAAGACAGGAAATAGTTAAACTCAGAGCTGAAATCAACAAAATTGAAACAAAAGAAACAATACAAAAAATTGACAAAATAAATAGTTGGTTCTTTGAAAAAATAAACAAAATTGATAAACCTTTAGCCACACTAACAAAGAGAAGACGAGAGAAAACCCAAATCACCAAAATTCGGAATGAACAAGGAAATATCACAACAGACACGACTGAAATGCAAAACATAATTAGAAGGTATTTTGAAAATCTATACTCCAACAAAATAGAAAATTTTGAAGACATCAACAGGTTTCTAGAGACATATGAATTGCCTAAACTGAACAAGGAGGACATACACAATTTAAATAGACCAATTTCAAGTAATGAAATGAAGTCATCAAAAACCTACCAACAAAGAAAAGTCCAGGGCCAGATGGGTTTTCAACCGAGTTCTACAAAACCCTTAAAGAAGAGCTCATTCCAATACTTCTCAAAGTATTCCATAAAATAGAAGAGGAGGGAACCCTCTGAAACTCGTTCTATGAAGCCAATGTCACCCTGATACCTAAACCAGACAGAGACACATCGAGGAAAGAAAATTTCAGACCAATATCCTTAATGAACATCGACGTAAAAATTCTCAACAAAATTTTAGCAAATCACGTACAAAAACATATTAAAATGATAGTGCACCATGATCAAGTGGGTTTCATCCCAGGGATGCAAGGTTGGTTCAACATCAGGAAATCAATAAATGTAATTCATCATATCAATAGACTTAAAGTCAAGAATCACATGATTATTTTGATAGAAGCAGAAAAAGCATTTGATAAAATACAGCACCCCTTCATGCTCAAAACACTAGAAAAAATGGGGATAGTGGGAACATTCCTTAACATTGTAAACGCCATCTATGCTAAGCCCATTCTAAATGGTGAAAAACTGAAAGCATTCCCCCTAAAAACTGGAACAAGGCAGGGATGCCCTCTTTCACCACTTGTTTTCAATATTGTTCTTGAAACTCTAGCCAGAGCAATTAGACAGACCAGAGAAATTAAAAGGATATGAATAGGAAAAGAAGAACTCAAACTATCCCTATTTGCTGATGATATGATTATATACTTAGAGGAACCAGGAAATTCCACCAGAAAAATTTTAGATCTCATAAGTGAATTCAGTAAAGTAGTGGGATATAAGATCAATGCACATAAATCTAAGGCATTTTTATACACAAGTGATGAATCTTTAGAAAGAGAAATTAGGAAAACTACCCCATTCACAATAGCATCGAAAAAATAAAATACTTGGGAATCAATATCACAAAAGAGGTGAAAGAACTCTACAGTGAGAAGTACAGAACACTAAGGAAAGAAATTAAAGAAAACCTCAGAAGATGGAAAGATCTCCCATGTTCTTGGATAGGAAGAATTAATATTGTCAAAATGGCCATACTACCAAAAGTGCTATACAGATTCAATGCAATTCCAATTAAAATCCCAATGATGTACCTTACAGAAATAGAACAAGAAATTATGAAATTCATCTGGAAGACTAAAAAACCCAGAATAGCTAAAGCAATCCTTGGCAGAAAGAGTGAAGCAGGGGGTATCGCAATACCAGATCTTCAACTCTACTACAAAGCAATAGTAACAAAAACGGCATGGTATTGGTACCAAAATAGAAAGGTGGATCAATGGTACAGAATAGAGGACACGGACACAAACCCAAATAAATACAATTTTCTCATACTAGACAAAGGGGCCAAAAATATGCAATGGAGAAAAGATAGCCTCTTCAACAAATGGTGCTGGGAGAATTGGAAATCCATATGCAACAGAATGAAACTAAACCCATATCTCCACCATGCATGAAACTAAACTCAAAATGGATTAATGACCTTGGAGTCAGACCAGAGACCTTGCATCTTATAGAAGAAAAAGTTGGTCCAGAGCTTCAACAAGTCAGCTTAGGACCAGACTTCCTCAACAGGACTTCCATAGCACAAGAAATAAAAGCAAGAGTCAATAACTGGGATAGATTCAAACTAAAAAGCTTTCTCTCAGCAAAGGAAACTATCAGCAATGTGAAGAAAGAGCCTACAGAGTGGGAGAAAATCTTTGCCAATCATACTTCAGATAGAGCACTGATCTCCAGAATCTATAAAGAACTCAGAAAACTCTACACCAAGAATGCAAATAATCCAATCAAAAAATGGGCTAAGGAAATGAATAGACACTTCACAGAAGAAGATCTACAAGCAATCAACAAACATATGGAAAAATGTTCAACATCTCTAGTAATAAGAGAAATGCAAATCAAAACCACCCTAAGATTCCATCTCACCCCAATTAGAATGGCGATTATCAAGAATACAAGCAACAACAGGTGTTGGCAAGGATGTGGGGAGAAAGGTACACTCATACATTGCTGGTGGGGCTGCAAATTAGTGCAGTCACTCTGGAAAGCAGTGTGGAGACTCCTTAGAAAACTTGGAATGGAACCACCATTTGACCCAGCTATCCCACTCCTTGGCCTATACCCAAAGGACTTAAAATCAGCATATTACAGAGATACAGCCACATCAATGTTCATAGCTGCTCAGTTCACAATATCCAGATTGTGGAACCAACCTAGATGTCCTTCAATTGATGAATGGATAAAGAAACTGTGGTATATATATACAATGGAATATTACTCAGCCATAAATAATGATAAAATTATGGCATTTGCAGGCAAGTGGATGAAATCGGAGAATATCATGCTAAGTGAGATAAGCCAATCTCAAAAAACCAAAGGACAAATGATATCGCTAATAAGTGGATGATGACACATAATGGGGGGTGGGAGGGGTTATCATTAGGGTTAGAGTTAGGGTTAGGGAGGGGGGCAAGAATGGAGGAAGGAAGGACTGTATAGAGGGAAAAGAGGGGTGGGGTTGGGGGGGAAGGGAAAAAATAACAGAATGAATCAAACAACATTACCTATGTAAATTTATGATTACACAAATGGTATGCCTTTACGCCATGTACAGACAGAGAAACAACAAGTGTCCCATTTGTTTACAATAAAATTAAAAGAAAACATATTCTCCACACAAAATGAAAAAAAAAAAGAATCATTAACTGGGATATATTCAAACTAAAAAGTTTTCCCTCAGCAAAGGAAACTATCAGTAATGTGAAGAGAGCCTACAGAGTGGGAGAAAATCTTTGCCACCCATACTTCAGATAGAGCACTAACCTCCAGAATCTGTAAAAAAATTCAGAAAACTCTACACCAGGAATACAAATAATCCAATCAACTAATAGGCTAAGGAAATGAACACACTTCACAGAAGATCTACAAGCAATCAACAGACATATGAAAAAATGTTCAACTTCTCTAGTAATAAGAGAAATGCAAATCAAAACTACCCTAAGATTCCATCTCACCCCAATTAGAATGGCGATTATCCAAAATGCAAGCAACAAGAGGTGTTGCTGAGCATGTGGGGGAAAAAGGTACACTCGTACATTGCTGGTGGGGCTGCAAATTAGAGCAGCCAATCTGAAAGTTGACTTTGGGATATGTTCAAGTGCAAGCTTTTCTGGGACATGAGAACATGAGATAGGCAAGGGACCGGAGATGCTGTGTTAACAAATGAGTCACTGCCATAGGTGACAGGAACATCTTTTCACCAGGGAAATACAGACATTGTGCCTTACAGTTTTCCCACCCAAGGGACTGGGTATTAGGTTGTGCTGCTCCCAAGGGGTGAGCATTCTGGGGCCTCCAGCTTTACTGTAGTTAGAGCAAATCTTGATGCAGAGAAGTCCAGGATTTTGTAGTTGGAAGTGAGAGGGCATGTCCTGGGTGGGCAGATGAGGGTCGACAATGAGTCCTGGTCTGGTCAGCTCCCAGTCAGCTCCTCTTTCTCTCTTTATTTGATGGCATGACTCAGAAACATGTTCATGACTGAACTGGGACTTTACTTTGTTAGATTCTGCATCATCAACCAGGGTCTGTAGATATAAAGTTGTGGTAGAGTCTGACCAGTGTATAAGAATTGAGCACTCTGAATTCCTTGGGGAAATGAAAGATAAATTACTGTCTCAGCCTTCATGTGTGACTATGCCTAGGCCAAAATTAGTTGAAAACACACAAGACTGGTGTGAGCAAGTACAGAGTTGATGCATTTCTGCAGGCCAGGCTTTTATTTAGGCTTTCCAGCCCTTTAAATACTGTTTGGGAACAAGACACAGCTGATGAGGATGTCAGCTAGTTAGGAGAGACTTTTGGCATGTCTTATTTCTTGTGCAATCTGTTTCCCACACAGCTTTGCAGTGCCACAAGTTGATCTTCCAAGGGAAACCTGTGAATGTCTCCCAACACTTATCAAGTGCCCTTGAATGAGCCACTTTGGATATAAGCAGACACAATCTTTGGAGCAGCCAGATTATCAATATAATTGATAGTACCTGAAAATAGGTTAGGTTAGAGCTGATGAAATTGTCATAACCATTTCTTGCAGTTTAAGCTTATCATTTTCCAAAGACAAAAATGTAGAGTAATCCTGTGTCCTAGAGACCCTCTATTGCCGCCTGCAGCAAAGACCATGGAAATTTATTGGAGGTGGACTGGGAATGAACTACTTTATTTTTCTCTGCTATGCTTGCTTGCTTTCTAGTTTATAGAGGAAAAGAGGCTTGCTTGCTTTTAGAGGAAGGGAAGATGTCAGGGACCAAGAAGAAGTTCTCATTCTGAGAACGTCCTGACCTTTACGATAAGCAGCAACCCAGGGAACATTTTGCAGTTGCCTTGCCCTGCACAAACACCCTGCAACTGGCAACTGACGAATTCACAAGGCACGCCCCTCCCCCCTCCTGACTGATAGTTCTGACAATATGGCGCCTATGGTGCCATCCCTGCTTCTCTTCCGGGATTTCACCTTCCCACCGGCGTGAACTTGCACCCTATCAGGAGCCCAATAGAAGAACACAGCCAACCAGCCTGCATCTCGTCATACCCCTCATTCCCTCAGCATAAATACCCATGTGAACAATAAAAATTTGCAGCTTGATCAGAACTCCTGTCTTGCTGTCACTCCCTGTGTCTCTTGTCCCTTCATTCCTTCTCTCTTAGGTTTGCCGTCCTCCATTGATGTCCCACGGGTTGGGACAGGAAGAGAGGTTTGCTCGCTTTTAGAGGAAGGGAAGAGAGGCTTGCTCACTTTTAGAGGAAGGGAAGAGAGGCTTACTCACTTTTAGAGGAAGGGAAGAGAGGTTTGCTCGCTTTTAGAGGTGCTACACTTTCAGAGAGACTACTTCTTAGAGGTCTAGCTGCTTCTTAGAAGTGCATCCTTCTTAGAGGTGTGTCCTCCTCCAAGGTGAAGAGAATGTCTTATATACACTAAGGTAACCAATCAGCTTAGGATTAAGTATCACAATTGGAGTACGTGCCACAGTACCAATCAAGAAAGAATGAGGAATATCTGTTGACCATGAGCACGGGAAGAGACATCAACCAATCAGGCAAATAGTCATGAGAGATCAAGCCAGGTTAACACTAATTATGCGCCACCTCTTTGCCCAAAACCAGCCACCATCTTAGAGCTACTTCCTCAAACTGCTGTAAGCGTGTCTCTACACTCCTCCTTGACACCTATTTAGGCATAAGCTCCTGAATTACAAAGAGGTAAGTTCATGGGTTATTGTTTATTGTTTAAGTTACATTGTTACTGGTGTAGAAACTGTAGCAAACTGACTTGAGTGATGTCAGAAATTCAAGCAGCACCCATGATACAGAGAAAAAGACAGTAAGCCAGGAGGTGGCTCTGAAAATTCAGGCAGAATGAGCTTTGGATTTCCTGGAAAGTCAGCCATGCTGTACCTGAGAGATATCATGCTCCTGATCTAGGGAGAAAACACTAAATCAGAATCATAGTGGCATTGAAGACTTTCTAAAGGAAATCTTTTATGATTGCTGTTTAGGTCAGTACCTGTTTGGCCCTAAGACTCCACACCATCATCATCCACCAGCACCCACAGTTCACCTACATCACATCACAGTGATTGATGTTTTCTGTAATGATCCTGGGTCATTCACATCCAGACATGGGAGTGGTGTTTTATGCTGACAGGTCACTTGAGAAGCCAGGGAAGTTTTGATTTCATTTTTAGGAGATATCCATTCTAAACATTTGAAATAAAATTAATAGTTTAAAGTTTACACATTTAAATAGTTAACCTAGTGTCAAAAATTAAACATCTTTAAGTGAGGCTAGAAAAGTGTGCATGCATCCACGCTCCTGATTCCTTCCTGTCCCATGCAGCATTTTGTAGCTGGAAAGAAAAGGGACACAGAAAGTAGAGTCTCAGCTTGGAGGGTTTCCTGTATTATGCTGTATTTTACCAGCAATGTAAAATGGGGGAAAAGGTCTCCCAAAGTAAACTCCAAATGACACTGAAATTTTTTAATAGGAAAAAGGGAAAAAATTCAGTTCCTTTGTTACCTGAAATCTTTATTTTTACAGAATGCTTTTCTCAAAGCCTAGATAGGTAACAAATTATAGTTCTAGAAAATATTTCTTCCAGAAAGTCTCAACCATTTTCAAGTTTGAAAACAAAATTTAGTCCTTTGTGATATATAGTTGGGTGGTTTTGTAGTCATTTTCCCTGGGTACCTTTTCAAGTATGTTACTCATTTCAACAGGTACCAGAAGTTGCTGGTGTACTTTCAATTTTTAGAGACAGAGACAGTTCCACATGACCTAGTTTTTGGATGATATCTCTCTGGATCTCTTAATGACTTACTGGACTTTGGCTTCTGTAATGTGCTTTGTTACTAAATAGTATTTCAGGTTCAGAAGTATTTAATTTTCCATGAATGCTTATCATGTTCTTTTACATTCTTGGCTTGTGTTTAATTCTGCTTCAGTGCTACTTACTGTGATTCTTTGATGGCAGTTGTGCTGACAGGTGTCCCTCATATAGCCAGGGAGCTTGCATTGTCCTAGAGTGTGAGGTGCTGATAGGTCCTTTTGAGAAAGTACTTGAGGCCAGGACAGAGAGCCATGGACACCACAGTGCAGAGCCCTCCATATTTGCCAGTATGGTAGAAACTGCTGAGACAAGCCTGATCTGTCAGAGTCAGTCTGGTGATTCATATCGACCATCTTCTGAGGATTTGGTGAGCAGGTGTAGACCAGGGAATATCTTAGGGCAGGAGGTCCCTGGCTCCAGTTTCTTCTCTTCCCTGAGTCTTACACTGACTTGATTGTACCCTACCCTGTTCTTACATCCTGGGATGCTGCTGTATTACAGATTTTGTAGAAAGCAAGCAGTGACCAGCCTGTGGGGACAAGTCCACCTTAGCTGTTCCCAGCTGTCTTGTTGGTCTGCTCCCTCTGCAGGATGCAGCTACCTCCTCCTTCCAGGTCCTAGTCCAGAGGAGCTTTTTTTTTTTTTTTTTTTTTTTGCTAGAGGTTTTGGATGTGTGTGTGTGTGTGTGTGTGTGTGTGTGTGAATGTGTATGGAAGCAATTCCTAGAATCCACATTTCTGTCCTTCTTCCTTCTATTTACCAGGGTTGCTTTGGAGCCAGGCCACCTGTAGCATGTGCAGGTTCACCCCTTCTTGCTGATTTTATTTCTCTCTGCATAGCCCTTCAGTGTGACATTCATACAGTCCTGGTGAACTAGAAGAATAAAGATGAAGTTTTGTCTCAGAAAATCCACAGGATCCAGGGAGATCTCACTTGGGAACACTGCTTATTAGAAAACAAGATCACAAATGGTGCATTCACATTCCTCCTGGCCTGCTGCTGGTCCCATAGGATGCTGAGGTAATGTTTCCTTCCCAGAGCAGAACCAAAGTGGCCTGCTGCTGGTCCCATAGGATGCTGAGGTAATGTTTCCTTCCCAGAGCAGAACCAAACAGTGTTATGCACTGTTGCCAATAGGTGGCTGTTTATTGCCACTGTCTGGCCTAGTTGGGTTTGGCTCATGCCACTCTGGTTATCACGAATTCTATCATGACCCTTCATCATCTAATTGCACTGGATTACTCACCTTTCAGTCATGCCTCATGTGAAATGTCTGTGGTGCTAACCGAGGTGCATTGTCATAGCTCAGAGTCTCCTTCTGAAGAACTGATTAATCAGCATTTTTCTTGCTCTGGAGAGTTCATCTTAAAGATGCTCATGTGCACATTTGTTTTAAAGTTTATTTAAGAGGATTTAAACCATGCTTTCCATCTGCCAGCATTTCAGAGGGAGACATGCAGTCATTAACATTTTGCTCATTTTAGTAACTGTCTAGGGTTTTATTGTGGAGCAAAGTAAATCTTAAATGAATTCAGGCACTGTGCTGAGATTGTCATGTAAGTAAAGCATCCCTAATCTGAAAGAAATCTGAAGTAATCCAAACCTAAAACTCTTAACAAACACCAATATGGCACTACATGTAGAAGGCAGAACACCTAACTTCATGTGATAGAGCATATAGGCACAGGCATAGGACACAGCTTAGCTAGCATCCCCAGGGGGAAGAACACTTATGGGACAGACTTTTGCTGCATGTAGGGAATTATTTAAACTATTATATGGAATTGCCTTCAGGCTGTAGGTATGAAGTATATGTGAAATATAAAAGAATTTCATATCTAGATATTGGTCTCATCCCTGAGATACCTCATAATGTATCTACAAGTATTCCAAAATATGAAATACTTTTGGTCTCAAGCAATTTGGGTAAGGGTTATGCCACAGTCATGCTATAAGGTGGATTCTGTTATTTCCACTTTACAGGTAAGCATTTGAGGCCATACATCTTAGAAGTCACTCTTTCAAGATCCAAGGTGGTCCTGGAGCTAGGATTGAACTTGTGTGCTATTAAACTGTGTGAGACCAGGAGTGATGGCAATTTATTCTCCTCTTTTTGCTTATTCCTAGGATCTAGCACAAAGTATGGCCCCTCTGATGCACTCCATGATAAAATGTAGAATAAGTAACAAAATAAAACCCCCAAAGCATGGAGTCAGTAACATAAGAATGTCTTTTAAAAATATGTGGTGTCAAGACTCTCAGCATTCTGTTGGCTTTTGAGATGTGATGATCTTACAAAGGAAACAGTATAGAATCAAATTCTAACATTGCTATTTAATTGTATCACAAACTGCCTTTAATTGATGCTTTGTTCTTTAACTGTTAGACTCTTGTTTGTCCTTCATAAATCCCTAAATTGAAGGCAGCCAGCCTTTTGGAGCCTGAGCACACATTGCCTTATAATCACATTGCTCATTCTTTATGTTTTATCTCAGCTGAGTCACTACAGGAGGTTTTTGACTCACATTCATTTTCCAAAAACACCCTAAAGTCAAGGTGCAGTGAGCATGCCTGTAATCCCAGTGACTCGGGTGGTGGGGCAGAAGAATCACAGGTTCAAAGCCAGCCTCAGCACTTAATAGGGTCCTAAGCAACTTAGTAAGACCCTGTCTCACAATAAAAATAAAATGGGCTGTCAATGTGTCTCAGTGGTTAAGCACACCTGGGTCCAATCCATGGTAATAAAACAATCAAAACAACCCAAAACACACTCCACATCCCTCTTTCGTGTTTTTGTATTTTTATCCATAATATTCATATGTGAATAAGAATGTGAGATACTTTCCAACTGTTTATTTGTTGAATCTGACCAGTCAAAATTGAAAAAAGTGTTTTACTGTTAAAACCAAAGTCCTGAAGTCTTTCTTTTGGACTAAGTCACATGTAAGAAAAGTCAGGATTTTACTGCCATGTTACCATTCCTGGATTTTATGATATGTTTTTCATTTCTGAAATGCAGTCTTAGGACTTTTCTGATGTCCTGTTTTATGTATGCTGTGGACTTTCATGAGTATTTACCAGAAAAAAAATGTTGTTTTTGGTGTTTATTCCTAATGGTTAATCTATAGCAGGCATTTGGTTCACTTTTGCAGTAAAAGGCCAAAGTCTTAGTTTGTTTGGGCTGCTATGACAAAAGTACCATGAACTCTGTGGTTTCTAAACAGCAGAAGGTTATTACTCTGTTCTGGAGAGTGAGAAGTCAGAAATCAGGCACAGTAGATTTGGGGTCTGGCAGGTGTTTCCTGTTTTCATAAAAAGCTCATTCATCCATAGTGGAAGGGACAGTCTCCTGTGGATTCTCCTTTCTAAGGGCACTAATCTGAATGGATCTGCCCTCATCACCCAGTTGCCTCCCAGAAGGCCCTGAATCCTGCTGTCATCACCATGAATTGGGATTTCAACATAGCAATTTCAGAGTGACAAAAACATCAGCCCATAGCAGTCAGATAGAAAATGCCATAGTCTGTGGCAGTAAGGTCTTTGTCACACTCAGCTCTGCCTTTGCAGTGGGAAGTGGCCATAACAATTTGAAAATCAGTGTGGCACGAAAATGCAAAAAACAAACAAGAAAAACCTCATTTACAAAAATAAGATGCCACATGGTGATGGAGAAACCAAACAAAACATCAGGAATTAACATGATTTATCTATTGCAAGTGCTTTTCCATTTCCTGAGTGTTAGTTTACATCAGGCAGGATGACTGAGTTTGTTTCCTTGCTGCATTTTTAATAGTGACAAAAGAAGTGAACGGTTTTGTTATACTTATGAAAACTTCTTTAACTTAGCAGCTTCTTATATCATTATTTTCTGCTCATTTTGATTTTCAATTGTCAGTGGGTCATTGAAAAATAGCAACTGATTTTGAAGAACCTCAAAATTATTTCTAGATCTTTTGGGGTTATTTTTAAACACAAACATGTTCATGTTTTTAAAAACTAAATTATAAATAAAGAAATTAAAACCTTCATTTTCTAAGGAATTTTTTTTTTTTGTGGTGCTGGGGATTTGAACCCATGGCCTTGTGCTTGGGAGGCAAACACTCTACCAACTGAGCTATATCCCCAGCCCAAAACCTTCATTTTCTAATAGATGGGGACTGGAGTTTACAGTTGATCATGACAACCATAGAATTACTTCTATATTCTGCCTTTGTAAAACTGACACTTTGTATATCTTTTCCAAGAAAGTGAACTCTGTCTGAGGTGTCTGGATTTTTCTGCAAGGTTCTTCAGAGGCCCTTGCAATTCTCTGTAACTCTCAGATATAGTTATAGATGTTTGTGTATGTACTTGGTGGGGGAGGGTAGGGATGGGATACTGAGTACTCTGTGCATTGGGCTCATGGCTGCCAGGCATTCCCACTATCGACAAGGCAAGCTTGCTCCAAAAAGATGAACATGGATGTACTCGTGAAACTTTTAAACTTCTTGCTGAACAGTCTCACAATGAGTTTTTCTTTCTTTTTCAAACTTAAGATGCCATTTTGTATCTTTTCCATTGGTGTATGATTGTGTATTTCTATTTGCTTTGTGTTTATTTTTATATTTCTCTTGTGCAAACTGAGAAACATTGTGTACTCTAAACCTCAAGGAGCTGAAGGATCTGCATGGAGCTGGCTGCAATATTGTAGGATTATATCTTCAGTGTTAAGAAGCCCACACCTGGCCCTGTGTGAGCTATCCCTACCCTGCTCTCTGTACATGGAGCACACCAGTGTGTCCTTGGCTCAAGCCTTCACTCAGGCATTGTGTATTATTCATCTTCTTGCTGCTGTGACTGAGACACCTGAAAAGAAGAACTTAGAGGAGGGGGAGTTTATTTTGGCTCAGTTTATGGTCAGCAAACTTTGTTGCCATGGGTCTGAGTGAGGCAGGACACCATGGTGGAATGCCATGACAGAGGAGAGTTGCTAGGCTTGTGGCAGCCAGGAAGCAGAGCCATTGAGGGGCCAGGGACAAAATATAGACCCCTAAGGCATGTCTCCAGAGAACTACTTTCTACATCCATGCTCCATCTTCCTACAGTTAACAGTCCTCCATTTAAGCTATTAATTGATTCACTGATTAAGTTATAGCTCTCACAATCCAGTCATTTCACCTTTGAACATTGGTACATTAGATATCTTGTTTCTGATGCATGAGCTTTACCAGGGTCACTTGGTATCTAATCCATAACAGGCCTCCATCCTTCCTTTCTTGCTTGGCCTGGTGGGGTTGTGTGTGATGGGTGGATTTCCTTGATATTTCTCCTGGTAGAATCACCAGTCTTCTCACTTAACCCCATCTTAGGGTTTTGACTTTTCCTTCCTCAGCAATTTCATCATTTTTGAGTATCAGTCCCTTCTTGCAAATGTCATCTGTCACTATTTGCAGTGCCCTGTAGCAAACACATTGAGCACAGGGTAGTTCTAAATGAAAGAGAGTGAACACAGCTCATCAAATGTGAAGGGGGAACATCCCTGTGGGTTGACCAGTCACATTTTCCCTGATTTATCCTTAAGTGTTCTTGAAGTTTGGCACTGTGTGTTAGTGGAGAGTCCAGAAGTGCTACATACTATTTTTTTTTGCTACATACTAATAAAGACATATTAAATCCATTATCTTACTTTAAGATAAGCAGGGGAGAAATCATAAAGTAAGTTAGCCATTTTACTTTTGTGAATGAATTCTGGAACCATTTAGAGTGTGGCAACAGTGTTCTGTATGTTTCAGGAAGCTAGAAGAAAGCATTTGAATGTCTCCACCACAAGGAAATGATACATGTTTCTGGGGATAGAAATGTTTGCTCCATTTTAACTGCACACAAATTATACCTGTAGGTACTCCAGAAATATGTAAAATTTTAATGTTTTCATGTACTAGTTAAATTAAAAAATAATATATTTTAAAATAGCTTTTCAAAGATATTTTGAATTTTTCCTAAGTGCTTCTCATCTCAGTGATTGGTGGGTAATACTCATCAGTGTTTCTTCTTCATGCCAGTAGGGACATGAACAGTTCTCAATTTGTGTATGAGGACAGGTCGGAAAACCAGAAGGATGCCCACTGTGTGTTAAAATGACTGAATAAGATGTAGCTGGGGGGGGGTTGCTTCCTGGAAGGTGATGATGATTCCTGGATCTGAGGCCAGCTAGACTCAGCTGGACATGGCTTTTCTTTCAGGTTCTGGTTGTCTTCTGTTCACTCTGTGTTTGCCTTGGGGTACCATCCAGTTTAACCAGCATCTCATCAGTGACATGTCCTGCCAGGATGTGATCTTTTATTGCAGACCCATCTTGTGAATCATGTTAGCAGGTAAATTCAGATAGACAATGTCACAAATAGGTTACATAGAGGAAAACCTTTTGGTCAAGCTCTGTAGCCAGAAATAGATGGTCTGTTTTATTAGGATTTTTACTGTATTTCCCTGGTGAATGGTATAATTCTACCAAGAGGATGGGATAATGATAATAGATGGACAAACAAAATATGGATTCATCACAAACATGTGTAAGAACTTCTTTTCATGTTCACATGTAATGGACTGTTGCTGATTCCTTCAGGAGCAGGCTGACAAATAAACAGGTCTATAGTAGTATATAATTATGTCATACCTTCTTACAATATGACCAAAAATATTAGCTTCAATATCACTTTGAGTCATCCACTATATAGGATAAAAGGAAGTCTGAAGCACAATAAGTTCCACAAATAGCCAATAAAATGGCATCTACAGTGAGATCTGCCTTTCAAAGAATCTAATGTTCATTAAGTGTAACATGCCAGTTACTAAGCCACATGTTCTACACTGTCAGTATTGTGTGTGTGTGTACATTTTTGGGCACTGCATTACCTCCAGATAGTAGGCGAGGAGCACAGAACTGGAGGGTAGAACTCAGGTCTACCTCCAGAACCAGCTCTTAACTATCATGCCCTGTCACCATCACCTTTACTATCCCCAGAAATAAACAAAAATAATCAACACCACATTTCACAATCAAAAAAAAAAAAAACTCCTTGTGACCGCAACTCCACCTTCTAGCAGCTGCCCCTGAGAGACAGGCTACTTCACCATACTTTAAACAAAGTTGTTAAGTGAGTTGTGTATCCTGCACTGTGTTGTTTGAGCAGGATTGATTTAAGACTTCCTTATATAAGAGACTTACCTTAATGAGTGATATTCCCTGAGACCATCACTAATGCCTGGGGCAACTGCAGAGTAAAAAGAAATTACATAAAAATTGCTAAAATTCTTCAGTTCATATAAGGGCATGGAAGGAACAGTCCCTACTTGTCACCTTGGGTTTTTCATGAAGGATAGGCAGACCTGCTTCCGCCTCACACCTGTGTGATGTGAAGCTAAGCCTGGGAACTGTGTGTCCTGGTTTAATAACAACCCCATCAGTTCCAGAAGCCTGCTGCCCCAGGTGTCTCACTTTGAGACTCACATTTGATTAATTATGGAAAATATTAATGTAGAGCAAATGAGACATACTCCTAGACCCTTGAGTGACATTGTTCAGTAGATGAAAAAGCAAGCACCTTTCCCTGAAGGTGAGCTAGGAGGCTGTTTTTTTCTGCCTGTTTTAACCTCTCTGTAGCACTGAAGGAGACACATTACAGTGGTCCCCCTAGGGAAGCAGGACTGAGGATCAGAACAGTGAGATGCCCAGGACATAGGGGAGAGACCTGGCCTTGGCTCACATGCTCTTCCCCTCTCTTCCAAGCATGAGGCCCAACATCTTCCTGGGTATCAGTGAAGGGTCTGTTCACTGTAAGAATTGGTACTATGAACTCATGGCAGACCACACTGAGCCCTTTGTGACAGCAGAAGCAACTCACCTGCAAGTGGGCTGAGCTTCCACCAAGGGGTATGCTCCCTACCCTTGAGAGGTCCAAGAGTGTAGTGGCAGTGGCATTGGTGATGACCTCTTCCATAGATTTGACAACCTTCATCTCTGGTCAGATGAGCACCTCCCTTTTCTTTCTTGATGGACCACTGTGACCTGCTGTGCATGTCTGAATGCTGTTGGTGCTGCTTCTGTCAGGGATATATCATTCAGAAACTTAACACTGATGCAGTGAATAAGAGTTGTGAAAAGCAAAATTTTACTAGAGAAAAAGAAAACAATTAGAATTATAGTTGTATTTTAAAAGCAGCACTCTGATGTATGAGTGAACTGCAAAAACTTATGCTTCCAACTTACTTTAACTGCTGTGTGCACAGTTTAGCTTCCAATATGTAAAGCACAAAACACAGACCCTGAAAAGTAATTGGAAAAAAATAGTTGAATTCAGCCTCCCACAAGATAAGAAAGAGGAAGGAATCAGAAATCTGCATGATACTGCCTGAGGATTATGTTCATGATGTAACAACTCTTCTCTTGGAAAGGGTAGAAAGAATTGAAGATAAATGTATAGTTCATTTTACCACTTTCCAGTTTTGTTGGTTATGAATATATTGAAAATGAGTACTACACATTATAAAATAATATTCCTTTCTCTGGTTCATAATGAGGTATAATTGGTTGATTTAAATGTCTGACTCTTGATTAACCTAGATGCTTTTTAGATGCTAGAGTTCATCTGAATTCTGCAGACACATGCTTGTGTTTATAGAGCTACATGTAGAATACAGTGCTGCTATAACCCTGAAACATTTTTCAAAGCATTTAGTGTTTAGAAGGTACAGGAAGTTAAGTTTTAAAAAGCTCAACTTAGTCTTGTGGTTGCAAGTGTTATTCATTTAATAATGTTGTATAAGTCTAATAACTTATGAAAAGAAATTTAAAAATTAAAGTCAACTGAATCTGCATTTATGGTAATGAGTTTGTAAAGAGAAAGGGCTCCGTATAGTTGTTTCAGAGAAATAACGATTGATTTCCTCCTTTATTCAATGCCTTTCTTTTCCTTTATTCAGAGTCTCAGTTATTCAGAAGAGACAAGGTTGAGTCTCTCTGTACATGTTCATCTATCTAAGTACATGGTCATGGTCCTCACAGAGGCATGGATTGCCTGCACCCAGATATGCTGTGCCAGCAAGATGACTGCCACAGTGCCTTATTCCCATGGTAAAATTTCCTGTCAACCACTCTGATGCAAAGAGCACTAACTTCAAAGACCTATCCAAACTAAAACAGGGCTAATGTCTATTTTTAGACCTGTCCTTCAGGTCTTCTCTTTCTAGCTCCTGTATGGCTCTGCAGGAAAGAGGCACTTGGGCAGGTGAATGCTGTTTCCTTATTAGACAGATTAGGGGGGAAATCTGCTCAGATGGGATGATGCCAAGTTGCTCATTTATTTTAACCTCACATGTCACTAGTTTTGGTATTGCATTCAGTTTGAAGCTGGTGCTTAGGGAACTAAGTTGGGTATATTGTACCTTTTATTATAGAGCATCCATTAAATAGAACAATAAGAACAAAATACATTTCAGTGACTGGACATGGTACAGGAAGGGTGGGAGGTCCTGGAATTCTGAGAGAAAGTTATCTTGAAAGTTTTTTATGAAGAGAAAATATTTGTCCATATATTTTTAAAAAGGCAAGAAACTACATTTTGCCCTTGTTGACACATTCTCTCCTATGCTTTGCTAGCTTCAGATTTATTTTCCACAGAGCCAGTAACCTCTGGAATCTGGGTTTCCTAGGGCTGATTTCTAGTAGTTCAGAACACTTTCTCAGGGTTTATGCTTCTGTTACTTTATTTTCAGTGGTTGATGTAGAATCTAAATTGTCAAATGTTGGTTACTTTTAGGAGACAACTCATTTTTAAGTGAACATTTTGTGATGGGAGTAGAGATGTTCCTTGGCACCAGGATTTGACCCAAAAGCCATAGTTTGGAGCTGTGTTTCCATTTATTCTAATTTAAACATTGTGTAGTGTTGCTCTTTGGGCATTCCAGATATTTGAAAGAGCACAGGTGTGAGAAATCTTGGTGCTTGCAGGGAATTTCAGTGTAGAGGAAGCACAGGGCAATGTCATGCAGCAGTTGTGGGTTTCCCACTCAGTGCAGTTATTTTTCTTCCTCACTAATGCAGAGAACAGCCTTGTCATTCTCATTGATCCAGTATGGGTTGACTTAGATGCAACTGGAGATGCTGCCAAGTGGTCCAGCACTCAATGCTGTTGACACTGTAGACCTCAGGTGGCTCACTGTGGTCTTTTCCTGTCTGATTCAGACATTGCAGAACACTTTACCTTGGTGATAGTTAGCTATTAGCATTATTAGTTTAATAATGTCCCTTAAGCTTAGCAATATATTTGGAGTATAGTACACACTTGTTTTGACTATAGTAAGGACAGTTAAAATAACAGTTTTCTTTATTTATTTTATTATTTTTTACAGATTGCATTTTGATTCATTGTACACAAATGGGATACATCATTTCATTTCTATGACTACACACAATGTAGATTCATACCATTTTGTAATCATATCTTTTTCACTTTGTGTCCCTTTCCATTTTCTTGATATTTCTCTTCATGCATTCAAATACTAATTTTAGTAGTGAAAAAGCAGATACAGTTATAACTCTTGTGTATAGGTAATGAAAGTGCTTTATTTTTCCCTGAAAATGAGAGAAAGATCTGTAAAGATGATACCCAAGTAAGAAATTTCAGGTCAAGAACATTTATATGGTTAAATGAGATGCAGAATTGGTGTGATCATAGGTGGTATTTCAGAGGCCTTAGTAGAGTCCATTAGTTTTAAGAGTATGGGTCAAATTCCTCAAACTTTGTTATCATTTGCATTTTGGTTGCTTTTTAAACAAGTGCTTTTCTCAATTACTGTTTCATATTTGCTATCTTTCTTTAGTTTTTGTTTTTTAAAAGAGATTATAAATTCATAAATTGATCATTTGTTCCCTGCAGATAGTTTTTGAAGGTGCTATTTTGAACCAGAGAAGTTTTATTGGACTTGATCAGCTATGGGTCTATGCCTTTGGAGGGACTCTCTTCAGAAAGCTTTGCTTTGCAGAGGAATTCACCTGTGCCAGTGGCCAGTGCATCACCCAAGATTTAGTCTGTACCTCTAGACAAGACTGCTCTTATGGGAGTGACAAAAACCCTGCAACTTGCTGTAAGTCAACTAATAGTTTACTTGTTGATCAGCTTTCCTCCCAACAATTGTTGGTTTTCAAATAGCCTTTGTTTCTGTCAAGGTAAAGTCAATTTCTATGACCTAAGATGAATGTGCATTCTCACTCTAAAATTGTGATCATTATTTCTTTGGTGGTCATGTTGTGGTGCTTGTTGCTAAGGTAGCAAAATCTTTTCTATTTGTTCAAAAAATAGTTCTAATTAGTGTCATGTCATTGTATGTGTGTGTGCATGAACTTGTACTTTGGTTAAAGAAAAAGATAAATGTGAGAGGGAACCTCTTTGTCTTGTTTCTACTCCTCAGATCTCCCCTGTATCTTTATGACATCCAAACCCCTTCCACTGCCTTTTTTACTTATTTTGATTTAATTTCCACATATGAGAGAAAACTTTGGACCCTTAATTTTCTGAGTCTGGCTTATTTCATTTAGCATGATTTTCTCCATTTCCATTCATTTACAAATTCCATTATTTCATTCTTCCTTATTGCTGAATTTAAAATTCCATAGTGCAAATATACCATGCTTTCTTGATCTATTCATATATTGACAGGGATCTGGGTTGATTTCACAATTTGGCTATTGTGAATTGTGCTGATGTAAACATTGCAGAGTCTGTTTTGCTGTAGTATGCTGATTTTAGTTCTTTTTTTTACTGTAAACAAATGGAATACATGTTTCTCTGTTTGTACATGGAATAAAGGCATACCATTTGTGTAATCATAAATTTACATAGAGTAATGTTGTTTGATTCATTCTGTTATTTTTCCCTTCCCCCACCCCTCCCACCCCTCTTTTCCCTCTATACAGTCCTTCCTTCCTCCATTCTTTCCCCATCCCTAACCCTAACCCTAACCCTAACACTAAACCCTCCCACCCCCCATTATGTGTCATCATCTGCTTATCAGCAAGATCATTCATCCTTTGGTTTTTTGAGATTGGCTTATCTCACTTAGCATGATATTCTCCAATTTCATCCATTTGCCTGAAAATGCCATAATTTTATCATTCTTCATGGCTGAATAATATTTCATTGTGTGTATAAATATATATGTGTATATATATATGTATATATATATACATATATATATATATATATATATATATATATATATATATATATACATATCACAGTTTCGTTATCCATTCATCAATGGAAGGACATCTAGGTTGGTTCCACACTCTGGCTATAATGAATTGAGCAGCTATGAACATTGATGTGGCTGTACCTCAGTAGTATGCTGATTTTAAGTCCTTTGGGTATAGGCCAAGGAGTGGGATAGCTGGATCAAATGGTGGTTCCATTCCAAGATTTCTGAGGAACCTCCACACTGCTTTCCAGAGTGGCTGCACTAATTTGCAACCCCACCAGCAATGTATAAGTGTACCTTTTCCCCCACATCCTCACCCACACCTATTGTTGCTTGTATTCTTGATAATCGGCATTCTAATTGGGGTGAGATAGCATCTTAGGGTAGTTTTGATTTGCATTTCTCTTATTACTAGAGATGTTGAACATTTTTTTCATATATCTGTTGATTGCTTATACATCTTCTTCTGTGATGTGTCTGTTCATTTCCTTAGCCCATTTGTTGATTGTATTATGTGTATTCTTGGTGTAGAGTTTCTTGAGTTCTTTATATATTCTGGAAATTAGTGCTCTATCTGAAGTATGAGTGGCAAAGATGTTCTCCCACTCTGTAGGCTCTCTCTTCACATTACTGATAGTTTTCTTTGCTGAGAGAAAGTTTTTTAGTTTGAATCTATCCCAGTTTTTGATTCTTGCTTTTATTTCTTGGGCTATGGGAGGCCTGTTAAGGAAGTCTGGTCCTCAGGCAGCATGTTGAAAATTTGGACCTACTTCTTCTATAAGATGCAGGGACTTTGGTCTGATTCCGAGGTCCATGATCCATTGTGAGTTGATTTTTCTGCAGGGTGAGAGTTAGGGGTTTATTTTCATTCTGTTGCATATGGATTTCCAGTTTTCACAGCACCATTTGTAGAAGAGGCTATCTTTTCTCCATTGCATATTTTTGGCCCCTTTGTCTTGTATGACAAAATTGTATTTATTTGGGTTTGTGTCTGTGTCCTCTCTTCTGTACCATTGATCTACCTGTCTACTTTGGTGCCAATACCATGTTGTTTTTGTTACTATTGCTTTGTAGTATAGTTGAAGTTCTGTTATTGTGATACCCCCTGTTTCTTTCTTCCTGCAGAGGATTGCTTTAGCTGTTATGTGTTTCTTATTCTTACAAATGTCTTTCAAGATTGCTTGCTCTATTTCTGTGCGAAACATCATTGGGATTTTAATTGGAATTGCATTGAATCTGTACAGCACTTTTGGTAGTATGGCCATTTTGACAATATTAATTCTGCCTATCTGAGAACATGGGAGATCTTTCTGTCTTCTACAGTTCTCTTTAATTTCTTTCTTCAGTGTTCGGTAGTTCTCATTGTAGAGGTCTTTCACGTCTTTTGTTAGATTGATTCCCAAGTATTTTATTTCTTTCAAAACTATTGTCAATGGGGTGGTTTTCCTAGATTCTCTTTCTGAAGATTCATCACTTATGTATAAAAATGTATTGGATTTATGAGCATTGCTTTTATATCCTGCTACTTTACTGAATTCACTTATGAGTTCTAAAAGTTTTCTGGTGGAATTTCCAGGTTACTCTAAATATATAATCATGTCATCAGCAAACAGGGATAGTTTGAGTTCTTCTTTTCCTATTTGTATCCCCCTTTAATTTCTTTGGTTTTGTCTAATTGCTCTGGCTAGAGTTTCAAGGATAATACTGAATAGAAGTGGTGAAAGAGGGCATCCCTGCCTTGTTCCAGTTTTTAGGGGGAATCCTTTCCATTTTTCAAAATTTAGAAAGATATTTGCCATGGGCTTAGCATAGATGGCCTTTACAATGTTAAGGAATGTTCCCATTATCCCTATTTTTTCTAGTGCTTTGAGCATGAAGGGATGCTGTGTTTTATCAAATGCTTTTTCTGCATCTATTGAAATAATCATGTGATTCTTAACTTTAAGTCTGTTAATATGGTGGTTGACACTTATTGATTGCCAGATGTTGAATTAACCTTGCATCCCTGGGATAAAACCCACTTGATCATGGTGCACTATCTTTTTAATATATTTTTGTACATGATTTGCTAAAATTTTGTTGAGAATTTTTGCGTCGAAGTTCATTAAGGATATTGGTCTAAAATTTTCTTTCCTCAATGTTTCTCTGTCTGGTTTAGGTATCATGGTGATATTGGTTTCATAGAATGAATTTGGGAGGATTCACTTCTCTTCTATTTCATGGAATACTTTGAGCAGTATTAGAATGAGCACTTCTTTAAAGGTTTTGTAGAAGTTGGCTGAGAACCCATCTGGTCCTGGACTTTTCTTTGTTGGTAGACTTTTGATGACCTCTTCTATTTCATTGCTTGAAGTTGATTTATTTAAGCTGTGTATGTCCTCCTCGTTCAGTTTAGGTAATTCATATGTCTCTAGAGACTTGTTGATGTCTTCAAGGCTTTCTGTTTTGCTGGTGTATAGATTTTCAAAATAGCTTCTAATTATGTTTTGTATTTCACTGATGTCTGTAGTGATATTTCCTTGTTCATTCCAAAGTTTAGTAAATTTGAGTTTTCTCTCTCTTTCTCGTTGTTAGTGTGGCTAAGAGTTTATCAATTTTGTTTATTTTTTCAAAGAACTAACTCTTTATTTTGTTAATTTTTTCGATTGTTTCTTTTGTTTCAATTTAGTTGATTTCGGCTCTGATTTTAACTATTTCCTGTCTTCTACTACTTTTGGTGTTGGTCTGCTCTTCTTTTTCTAGGACTTTGAGCTGTCGTGTTAATTCATTTATTTGTTGATTTTTACTTCTTTTGTTGAATGCGCTCCATGAAATAAATCTTCCTGTAAGTACTGCTTTCATAGTGTACCAGAGATTTTGATATGATGTGTCTTTGTTCTCATTTACTTATAAGAATTTTTTTACTTCCCTCCTGATGTCTTCTGTAATCCATTCATCATATAATAGCATATTACTTAATCTCCAGGTATTGGAGACGTTTCTGTTTTTTCTTTTTTCTGTCATTTATTTTTAATTTTAATCCATTATGATCTGAAAGTATGCAAGGTAATATCTCTATCTTTTTGTATTTGCTAACAGTAGCTTTGTGGCATAAAATATGGTCTATTTTAGAGAAGGATTCATGGGCTGCTGAGAAGAAAGTGTATTCATTCTTTGTTGGATGGCATATTTTATTTTTTATTTATTTATTTATTTTTTATGTCTTTTTTTCCTTTTGTGTAGATTCTTTTTTTATTTTTATTATTATTGTATACAAATGGGATACATGCTGTTTCTCTATTTGTACATGGAGTCAAGGCATACCATTTGTGTAATCATACGTTTACATAGGGCAATGATGTTTGATTCATTATTTTTTTCCCTTTCCCCCCACCCCTCCCACCCCTCTTTTCCCTCTATACAGTCCTTCTTTCCTTCATTCTTACCACACTCCTTATCTCTAACCCTCAACCTAACCCTAAACCTAATGTTAACCCCTCCCACCCCCCAATATATGTCCTCATCTGCTTATCAGCGAGATCATTTGTCCTTTAGTTTTTTGAGATTGGTTTATCTCACTTAGCATGATATTCTCCAATTTCATCCATTTGCCTGCAAATGCCATAATTTGGCATATTTTATATTTGTCCGTTAAGTCTAAATTATTGATTGCGTTATTGAGATCTATGGTTTCTTTATTCAATTTTTGTTTGGAAGATTGTTGGGGGCTATGTCATCCGGATGGTGCCTGACAGCCAGTCAGAGGGTGTTTTGATCACATCGGTGGTGAGGAGGTTTATTAACATAAGCACACCCAGGTGATTTATCATTGGCCATATTCAATTAAGTCCATGCACACAATGCATGCACAGGTGTTCCTGAATGCTCCTGATTGTGCCTGCTCATTTTGACCTTTACTGTGATTGGACAGCTAGCTTCTTGCCTAATCTTCACATAATTGGCATCAGCCCTACCTTTCACCTCCTGGAGGTGATATAAGCCAGCTCTCCTCAAGTACTGGTGTTCCTAGGTTTCCTGAATCATCAATAAAACATTCCGAATTCAAGAGCCTCACTACTTGTTTGTCTCCCG
The DNA here is from genome assembly GCF_902686445.1 of Sciurus carolinensis. Taxonomy (NCBI): domain Eukaryota; kingdom Metazoa; phylum Chordata; class Mammalia; order Rodentia; family Sciuridae; genus Sciurus; species Sciurus carolinensis. The sequence goes on from NW_025920131.1 coordinate 1,734,703, forward strand.
CACCAAATCGACTCTGCTGGACAGCGCCAAATTGTGGCCCGTATGGGGAACTCTGTGTATAGGGAACTCTGCGTATGGGGAACTGTGTTGGGGGCACTCTGAATACCGGGAACTCTGTGTACAGGGAACTCTGTGTACGGAACCTCTGCATTTGTCTTCCATCACAAGAACTCAAACCGTAAGAAGAGTAGTATGCTCAAGATAGCTGACCAGGTAGTGAAGTGCAAAAGTGCATGTATTTTGTGTTGCTTGTGTGTTTGTCAAATTCAAGAATCTTGCTACCCATTTGTCTATCCAAACAGTAAGTAGCGAGGTATGCTGAGGCCCTGTCTCTAAGGCAGTTTGGTGCTCAGGTATGCTGAGGCCCTGTCTCTCTCTGTGGCAGTTAGGTGCTCAGGATAGCTGGCCAGGTGAAGCTGAGCCCCTGTCTCTAGGGCAGTTAGGTGCTCAGGTAAGCTGAGCCTCTGTCTCTAGGGCAGTTAGGTACTCAGGTAAACTGAGGCCCTGTCTCTCTCTAAGGCAGTTAGGCACTCAGGATAGCTGGCCAGGTGATGAAATACAAAGAGGATGATAAAGGAGCTCTGGAGTGCATGTATTTTGTCTTGTTTGTGTGTTTGTACTACTGTTAGTGTGGTCTTTGTCCTTTATCAAATTTATTTAGTAGTAAAAGATGGGTTTGGAAATATCATGAAATCAGTATGAAAGGATGATTCAGAAAGGAGGTATAAAAAATATATTATAAGAAGGAGGTTCTGAGGAGGAGGGAGATACTGGGGAGAAACTAGAAAATAAGTGAGTTAAAAAGTTGCTAAAGGGCAGGAAAGACCATGAGAGAATTACCCCCTTAGCTCCCCCTTATGATAAAAGGTGGGAAGACCTGACATTTTGTAAACACTCTTGTCAACCATGTTGTGGTGGAGTCCCAAGTGATACTGGGGATCACTGGGACCCTGTGGAAGGCCCATTAAGACTGTCCTGCCCAATATTGGCAGATGGTCAGGGGCAGTGATTTCATCAGGCCCTAGAATTTAAAACAGTAAAAAATCTTAAAGAGGCATTCACTACTTATGGGCCCCAAGCTCCATTTACCATGAGTACAGTGGAATCCATCGCAACACTTAATCTGACTCCTAGTGATTGGGCGAGTATGTGTCGAGCAGTTTTGCATGGTGGAAAGAGGGACTGAGTTTTCAGAGGGGGCCACTGAGCCAATAAAAATTACATGAAAATCACAAAAGGCTGTTTGGATACCTCAGTGGCCCCTCAATACTCAAAAGTTACAAGCAGCCAGAGAGTTAGTAAGACAACGACTGGCCTTAGGCCATCTACAACCTTCTACATCTCCTTTCAACACTAACACTCTTCAAAAATGTTTTAAATTGACCAAAGAACAGGCTAGAACTATTGTCAAAAATTGTCAACATTGTGTCACTTATCTCCCAGTACCTCAAAATGGTGTTAACCCTAGAGGATTACAAGCCAACCATATATGGCAAATGGATGTTACTCATATCCCAGAATTTGGAAAGATTAGATACATGCATGTGTCCATAGATACTTATTCAGAATTTATTATGGCCCCCCTACAGTCAGGTGAAAAAACAAAAGATATTATAAATCACTGCCTATATACTTTTTCTATTCTGGGCGTTCCAAAATAAATAAAAACAGACAATGGTCCAGGCTATCCATCCTTAACCTTTAAACAGTTTTGTTCTACATTTAGTATATATCATGTCACAGTTATTCTTTATAACCCCCAGGGACAAGGAATTATAGAAAGAGCTCATGTAACCATTAAGACCTTATTAATAAAACAAAAAGGGGGAATAGGGGAGTCATATCCACCTAAGAACAGATTATCCATAGCCCATTTTACCTTAAATTTTTAAAATTTGGATAAATCAGGAAAATCAGCAGCCTATCAACATGCTGCAGTTGACACTGACATAAAGCCTCAAGCTTTATGGAAAGATGTTGTAACAGGAGAATGGAAAGGACCTTCCCCGGTCTTTATTTGAGGAAGACGACTTGTGTATGTATTTTCACAGGAAGAAAAAAATGCCAATTTGGATTCCAGAAAGGTTAGTCCAAGCAGTTAAGATGGTTCGTCAAGATGCAACCGAGCCCTCTGGGTATCCTGCCACTACTGATGATGGTGGTGAGTTTCATCCAGGGTGAACAGTTCTGGACAATAGTCAGGGTATTGCCTTGACCGGTTCCAGTCTCTCAAGGTGGTGCAGTCTTTCCTCAGTTCTTTTCCACTAATGAATCTACTGGGCAAGTTACCTTAGGTGCACACCGCCATTGGACTCCAAGTTTGCCCTGAATTTATCGCTAGAGAATGCTTTATTCCTCGCCTTTGGCAGTGGCACACCTTGTGTACAGTTGATTAATCGTACTTTGGCAGATATTACCTTAAATAAAGAAAACAACTCCAATACAAATGTCACCGGTTACATGCCCAAAGTTATTAGTAATAAGGCTGATTTTTATATCCATTAGTATGGCCATTGCCAGTCCTTCAAAAAGTCTATTGCTTGGCCTCCCTTATGGGAAGCTTGTCAGCACCTAGGACCTGATAAAAAGGTCTCCAGTAATCTGGGTTTTGGACCTTGGTATTTACCGAATCAGATATATATCACATCTCAAAGTACAAAAGATTTTATAGAAAATTTGGAATATAAAGGCAAGTTCAACCCCTTATCCATCTGGTCCTTATGCAGACCTAAGGCATGTACAGATATAAGCCCCCTGGCTTTTGTAAAAGGAGGGTCTGTAAGTAAAGGAAAGTGCACTGATCAAAAGGTTAATGGAGTTAATACTGAAATATGTAGAGAGAGTGAAACAGTTATTTTTTCATGTACTCCTGTGTGCCTAGCTCTCCCTTTCCTTTTTGTGACTTTTAATGAGAACTTCTCTAGACAGTTATTTTCACAGATTGCACAACAATGGACGGATGGATTCGACGAGCTGGTAACAAGGCTTCGACGGTAGATCCTCGCCATGAACACCACTAAGGTGGAAGTCAAACCGGGAGGGTTTATCATGGGAGCATTAGATAAACTAACACAATTTGGCACCAAATTTGGGGGACTCTTAAGTCCCACACTAATAAGCTTGGGTATGCTTGTGTTAATTCTACAGGCTCATAATGTGATCATAATACAGGCCATGGCCGCCCTTGAAGCAGAACAGTTTCCCAACATATGGCTTAGTATGCTGGGTTGGTAGTCAAAGATGGGTAATCATGGGAAAACACTGTACCAACCTAAGACAGAAGGACCAACTACACTTTGGTATCCTTTGATGACGGGTAAGGACAGGATGTTGATTCCTGGGACCTAAGACAGACAGGATCCTTGCCAGTTGCATTTTTATTTCATATAAGGAAGGGGGAGATGTTGGGGGCTATGCCATGCGGATGGCACCTGGCAGTCAGTCAGAGGTTGTTTTGATCACATTGGTGGTAAGGAGGTTGATTAACATAAGCACACCCAGGTGATTTATCATTGGCCGTATTCAATTAAGTCCACGCACACAATGTGTGCACAGGTGTACCCAAGTGCTCCTGATCATGCTTGCTCATTTTGACCTTTACCATGATTGGACAGCTAGCTCCTTGCCTAATCTTCGCATAATTGGTGTCAGCCCTGCCCATCACCTTCTGGAGGGGATATAAGCCGGCTCTCCTAGAGCGCCGGTGTTCACAGGTTTCCTGAATCATCAATAAACCATTCAGAATTCAAGAGCCTCACTACTTGTTTGTCTCCTGCGCCAAATTGACTCCACTGGACGGCATCAGAAGATCTATCCAGTGGTGAGAGAGGTGTGTTAAAATCACCTAGTATTATTGTGTTGTGGTCTCTTTGATTTCTGGAATTGAGAAGGATTTGTTTGACATACATGAATGAGCCAAGGTTCGGGGCATAGATATTTATGATTGTTATGTCTTACTGATTTATGCTTCCCTTAAGCAGTATGTAATGTCCTTCTTCATCCCTTCTGACTACCGTTGGCTTGAAGTCCACATTATCTGAAATGAGGATGGATACTCCAGTTTTTTTGCTGTGTCTGTGTGCATGGTATGCTTTTTCCCATCCTTTTATCTTTAGTCTGTGGGTATTCTTTCTATGAGATGAGTCTCTTGCACGCAGCATATTGTTGGATTTTTCTTATTAATTCAATCTGCCAGTCTATGTCTTTTGATTGATGAATTCAGGCCATTAACATTCAGGGTTATTAATGTGATATGATTTGTATTCCCAGTCATTTGACTCATTTTTGTTTTTTGACATGATTTGGTTTCTCCTTTATTTGGCTATTCCTTTAGGCTATTCCTCCCATTGCTGATTTGCATTGTTGTTTTTCATTTCTTCCTCATGGAATATTTTGCTGAGAATGTTCTGTAGTGCTGGTTTTCTTTTTGTAAATTCTTTTAGTTTTTGTTTATCATGGAAGGATTTTATTTCATCATCAAATCTGAAAGTAGGTTTTGCTGGATATAAGATTCTTGGTTGGCATCCGTTTTCTTTCAGAGCTTGAAAAATGTTGTTCCAGGCCCTTCTAGCTTTTAGGGTCTGGATTGAAAAATCTGCTTATATTCTTATTGGTTTCCCCCTGAAGGTAATTTGATTCTTCTCTCTCACAGCCTTTAAAATTCTGTCTTTATTTTGTATGTTATGTATTTTCATAATAATGTGCCTTGGTGTGGGTCTGTTGTAATTTTGTATATTTGGAGTCCTATAAGCCTCTTGTACCTGGTTTTCCATTTCATTCTTCAGATTCAGGAAATTTTCTGGTATTATGTCATTGAATAGATTGTTCATTCCTTTGGTTTGTTTCTCTAAGTCTTCCTCAATCCCAATAATTCTTAAATTTGACTTTTTCATGATATCCCATAATTCTTGTAATTCTGTTCATGATTTCTTACCATCTTCTCTGTTTGGTCAACTTTGTTTTCAAGAGTAAATATTTTGTCTTCATTGTCTGAGGTTCTTTCTTCCAGGTGTTCTATCCTATTGGTTATGCTTTCTATGAAGTTTTTAACTTGGTTTATTGTTTCCTTCATTTCAAGGATTTCAGTTTGTTTTTATTTCAGTATCTCTAACTCTTTATTGCAATGATATTTTTCTTCCTGTATTTGCTCTTTTAACTGTTGATTGGTGCGATCATTTAATGCCTGCATTTGCTCTTTCATCTCTTCCTTCAATGCCTGCATTTGCTCTTTTATATTCTCATTTGCTTCCCTGATTGTTTTAATTATGTACATTCTGAACTCCCTTTCTGACATTTCTTCTGCTGTGCTGTCATTGGGTTTTATTGATATAGTATCTAGATTTGTTTGGGACATTTTCTTCCCTTGTTTTCTCATATTGGTCAGATATTAGTGGGACTCTGAAATATTGCAGATTTCCTCTATTGGCTTATAGTGTCCCTGTAGATTTCCAGTATATCACCTCCCAGCCTTCAGTAGCCTGAAGTCTTGAAGGAACTTGATAATGCAGTGCTTCCAAAGAAAGCTGCCCCTAGCCTGCTACTGGGTCCAGGGCTGGGGGCTGGTTCTGTATGGAAATCCTCTCACTGGGCAGTCCTGCTCCTAGAAACTGGCTATAGACAGGGCCTGCCCCCACCTGAGGGAGCCATGCTGCTTGGGGAAAGCCTCTCCCTGTCCTGCTTTGGTCCCAGAAACCGCTGCAGGCTGGGGCCCATGGCTGGGTCCAGGGCTTGGGGTTGGCTCTGTGCGGAAAAGCTCCCACTGGGCGGGCCTGCTCCTAGAAGCTGGTTGTGGATCATGTCTGCTGCTGAAGGGAGCCAGGCTGCTTGGGGAAGTCTCTCGCTGCCCTGCCCTGGTCCAAGAAGCCACCTGCAGGCCAGGGCCCACTGCTGGTTTCAGGACTTGGGGTTGGCTCTGTGTGGAAAAGCTCTCATTGGGTGGGCCTGCTCCAAGAAGCTTGTTGTGGATGGCGCCTGCTGCCGGAGGGAGCCGGGCTGCTTGGGGAAGACTCTCACTGCCCTGCCTGCTCCAAGAAGCTGCTGCTGTCTGGGCCTGCCACCTAGACCAATCTCCACCCAGTGGGAGAGACTCACCCTGGAGCTCTATGTTGGTCCGAGTCTCTCAATACCACCCCTTTTTGAATCCTGAGTTCTGGAGTGACGGGAGATGCAGTTACCCTCTAGACTGCCATCTTGGATCCCCCACTCATTTTAGTTCTTTTAAAATATTATCAAGGAGTGGGACAGGTGGGTGTTATGGTGATCCCATTCCTAGTTTTTTTTTTTTTTTTTTTTGAGGGATTTCACACTGCTTTGTTTTGTTTGGTTATTTTGTCCATTTATTGTTTTTTTTTGTCATTGAGTTTTCTGTGTTCTTCATACAAATAATTTGTGTTATTTATAAACTTCTAGAAGTAGCTAGCAAAGATTTTTTTTCCATTTCATAGACTTTCTCTTCACTCTCTTGATCATTCCCTTTATTGTGTAGAAGCTCTTTTATTTTATGGCATCCCACTTATTGATTCATGTATTTTTTTCTTTCTTGAATGTTAGGTGTCTTTTTGAGGAAGTCAGTGCCTACACCTATATTATGAACAGTTGGCCCTATTTCTTTTTTAGTAATTGCAAAATTTCTGGTCTAAATCATAAGTCTTTGATTCAATTCAATTTGTCTTTTTTGTAAGATTAAAGATAGGGATCTAATTTCATTCTACTACTTATAGATATTCAGTTTTTCCAGCACTATTTGTTAAAAGACCATCTTTTCTCCAACTTATATTTTTGGTACCTGTGTCAAGTTTCGGATGGCTGTAAGCAGGTGGATTTGTCTCTGCCTTCTATTGCAATGATCTCCATGTCTACTTTGATGCCAATACCATGCTGTTTTTGCTACTACAGCTCTGCAGTATAAGTTGAGATTGGGTATTATGATGCCTCCTGCATTACTTATGAAGAATTGCTTTGAGTATTCTGGGTCTCTTATTCTTCCAAATGACTTAAGAACTGGTTTTATTTTTCTAGTTCTGTGAACAATGTCATTGAAATTCTGATGGGGATAACATTGAATCTGTAAATTACGATTGGAGTATGACCATTTTGATAATACTGATTCTGTCTATCCAAGACATGTCTTCTAAGGTCTTCTTCAATTTCTTTTTTCAGCATTGAATAGTTTTCTTTATGGAAATCTTTCATTTCCTTGGTTAGATTAATTCCCAGGTATGTACGTATACATGTATTTTTAAGATATTGTGAAAGGGGTGGTTTTCCTGATTTCTTTCTCATCTGAATCAATGTTGAAGCATAGAAAAACTATTAATTTATGAGTATTGTTCTTGTATCTTGCTACTTTCCTAAATTTATTTATCAGTTCTAGGAGTCTTGTGGTGATATTTTAGGTCTTCTAGATATAGTGTTATGTCATAAGCAAACAGTGATAGTTTTCTTCATTTCCTATGTATATCACTTTAATTTCACTCACTTGCCTGATTGCTCAGGTTTGAGTTTTGAGAACTATATTGAATAGAAGCAGTGAGAGTACACATCCTTAACTTGTTACTCACTTCAGAGGAAAAGCTTTCAGTTTTTCTCCATTCAGATTATGTTGATTTTGGGTTTCCCATGTACTGCCTCTATAATCTTGAGGTAAATTCCTTCCACCCCTAGTGTCTCCAGTGTTTTTAACATGAATGCTTGTTTTTTTGTTTGTTTGTTTCAAAGACTGTTTCTGCCTCTATTAAGATGATAATATATTTCTTGCTCTTAATTCTATTTATTTCATGAAATACATTTATTGATTTGCATAGGTTGAACCAACCTTTCATCCCTGGGAGGAAGCCCACTTGGTCATGATGGATTATCTTCTTAATGTGTTTTTGAACATTGTTTGATAATATTATTTGCATTAAGGATTTTGAATCTAAGTTCATCATGGAGATTTGTAGTTTTCTTTCTACATATGATTTTTTTTAAAAATCAGGGTTATACTGGTTTTGTAGGATGTATTTGGGAGTGTTCCTTCCATTTCAATTACATGAAATAATTTGAAGAAGACTGGGGCTCCTCTTTAAAGTGGTAGGAGAACTAAGTTGAGTATACATCTTTTCCTGGGATTTACTTTGTTAGTAGACTTAATTGCTTTTTAAATTTCATTACTTGAATGTCGCGTCCCCTCTGCCCGCAGAGAGAGACACGGCAAACGTCTGAAGCTTTGGAAGTTTATTGTGCACAGTTTCTTTCCTACGCTTCTCTTACCCCTAGCTTCTGCGCACTCTCAGCTTCCCTTTTCCCAGCTCCTTCCACTTCCGCGTACTCCCTCCTTCCAGCTCCGCTCCAACTGCTGCTGCTGCGGCCGCCGTCGCCGCCGTCGCCACCGCTTCTTCCGCTCCGTTCGTTCCGTTTCTCCCTTCCTCAGCTTCCGCCCCCTACTCTCCCACCCACCAGGCTTATATACACTTCAGTCAATCAGGGGAGAGTACACGAGATAAACGCGGAGAGCTGCAGGCGCAGGATGGGTACACGAGGGGGCATGCTCTAGTCACATCGTTAACTAGCCAATTATTAGAATTCGCTGGTTGTTTACTGTATAGCTGGCCGCCCTTGGCTCAGCGTCAGGCGCCATCTTGACCATGTCTAAGGCCGGGGGCTCTAGAAACCCCGACACTTGAATTGGTCTGTTTAGGTTTTCTATATCTTTCTGGTTCAATATGAGCAGGTCATATGTGTGTAGAAATTTGCAAATGTCCTCTTGATTTTGGAGTTTTTTGGGATATAAATTTTCAAAATATTTTCTAACGATCCTCTGGATTTCAGAAATGTCTGTGGTGATCTCTCCTTTTTCACCTATGATTTTGTTGATTTGGTCTTCTTTTTTTTGTTTTGAGTGGTGTGTCAAGGGGTTTATCAATCTAATTTATCTTTTAAAACAACTAACTCTTTGTTGCATTGATCCTGTATTTTTTCATCCTTAATTTTATCAATTATGGCTCTCATCTTTATTATTTCCTGTGTTCTATTGATTTTGGAGTTAGTTTGTTCTTTTCCTAAGGCCTTGAGGTAGAGCATAAGCTTATTTATTTGGGATCTATTGTTTTTGATATAAATGTTCAATGTAATAAATTTTCCTCTTACTATTGCTTTCATTCTGTCCCAGAGATTTTGATATTCTATATCTTCATTTCTTTGGTTTCTAAGTATTTCTTTATATCTTCTCTCATATCTTTTTTGATCCATTCTTAATTTAAAAGAGTATTGTTTAATTTCCATGTGTTTTTGGTTTCCATTCTTTTTCTGGCCATTATTTTCTATTTCATTTTATTATGGGATGGTAGGATGCCTGGAATTATATAAATTTTTAGTTTTTCAGATTTTTTGTATTTGTTAAGATTACATTGTGATCTAGAATATGGTCTATATTGAAGTCACCCCATATTATTGTATTGGGGTTATATCTGAGATTTAATGCCAAGGAATTTTTTTAGAATAATTGTGTGCATTGACATTTGGGGCATATGTATTTATTTACTATCATTGTATCTCCTTGCTGGATTGTTCCCTTTACCAGGATATAATGGTCTTTGTTTCTTTTGATTAATTTTTGCTTCAAATCAACTTTGCCAAACATGAGAATAGCTATTTCCACTGTTTACATATTCCATTTGCATGGAATGTTTTTTCCATCCTTTTACCTTTTTCCTGAGAATGCCTTTGCTTATGAGATGAGTCTTTTTCAAATAGCATATAGTTGAATCCTGGATTTTGATTCTTCTAATCTATGTCTTTCAGTAGAGGACTTGAGACCATTTATATTCAGTGTTATTATGAACATGTGTTTTGGTTTACTGACATTTTGATTTTTTAAATAAGTTAACTCTGTCTTAATTCTCATTTAAATGAATACTCACATATTATTTGTCATTCATTTGGGAGTTTGGGGATTTGTTTTTGGGTTCCTCTCTGTTCAGTTTATCTTTCAGATTTCTTTATAGTGCTGAACTGGTTATCATAAATACTTTTAGTTTATTCTTGTCATAGAAAGTTTTTATTTCCCAATTGAATATGATAGGGAGTGTGCTGCATATAAGAATCTTGGGGAAATTGTCTTAAGAACTTATAAAATCTCATTCCAGGTCCTTCTTATTTGTAGGATCTGAGTTGAGAAGTCAGAGGTGAGACTTGTTGATTTGCCTGTAAATGTGACCTGTTGTTTCTCTTCTTCATTCTTTTTCTATGGTAGTCATTTGATTATAATGTTTCTTGGAGAACTTTTCTTATGAACAGGTTTATTTGGGGATCCTGTATGTGGATATCTAGGAGGAAAAACCGGTTGTGGTAGATCTCAGCTTCCAGGCTCCTGGGATACATTGAGGTAGCACAGTTATGGGTATTGGCAAATTGTGTTTCTGTGGCTGGTGTATTGCAGAGTTATAAACTGGAGATTTAAGTAATTGGGTCTTAGTCTGGATGAAACTTTGGAATTATTTGGTGGGTGTTTGAGACAGGTTTTACCTTCACTGCTTTAACTATAAAATACATGGTATCTGCCCTGGTGTGCAAATCCTCTCATGTAGCTGCCAGTAAAAATGGTAGATTGCTCACTTGGGATCCAGATCATGAATGACCCAGGCAAATTTTTCTTTGTGTTTATTTCAGTTTCTCTGGTTCAGGCACCTTCTTGGAATTTTCCGGTCAGCTGCTAGGGTTTCCTATCGCTTATCTCCTGGTGTTGGAAGCATGCTGGATATTGGGGTGCTTTTGCAGGAAGGAAGTGTGGCCACAAGAGCATATGCTTTCCCTGGTCATAGGAATGCAACAAATGGCCACCCTCTCAGGTAGCACTGAGCACACAATTTCCAGGCTGCAGGAACTCAGCTGGCAGTCACTTTTCCTGGTGCCACTGGTGATGCTTTCCCAGGCCACGAGAACATAGAGGTGCACTGGAGGTCTCTTCTCTGGCATGACAAGGGCTTGCATTCCCTGGTGGTGGGGAGGGCAGCTGTAGTCACTTTATCCACAAGCCTTTTTCTGTGCCCCAAATTCTTCCTCTCCTGTGGAAGTAATTTCTGGACTTGCTTTTGCTGATTCTCTTTCCCTATTAACTTCTTGTCTATTAAAATCAGCCCTCCTGTCCAATCCACAGGTTACCCCAAGTCAATTCTTTATTTTTTAATGTCTTTATCCACAGTCACTCAACACCATCTCCTTTGTCTATGCTGCCCCTCCCCTTCATTACCTTTAAGTACTAAGATGTGATCAGATTATTCAATATGCCAGTCAAATTGGGCACACAATTGAAAATTGAAAATAATGGCCAGAAGTAAGCACATGGTAATAAATATTCTTTAATTAGGGGGCCTGTGTTTAGGGACACTTCATAGTCTAAACTTTGGTATCAGAGAGTCTCAGATTCAATGTATAGGTGTGTCATTTACTAAAATTTACCACAGGCCAGTTGCGTGGGATTCACTTTCCTCTTTGGAGGAAAATTGTATTTTCCATGCTGGTTACTTGTAAGATAGGAAGTTAATATATGTAAAATTCCTGAAACATATTTGGAGCTCAGTGGCAAGTGGTTATTGTTATTTAAGATGACAGTGTTCTGAGTTTAGGAAGCCTGTCAAACTTTCGTTGTTTTCTAAAAAATGATTATGTTATTTCTTTTCATCCCCCACTCTTACAGAAATGCCTCTTTGTAGTGAAAGGGAAATTTCAGAAATAAGCTTTTAAATTGATAGTATTAATTTATTTCTAAAACTGATGGGCTGTTACTATGATTCTTATTCTAGAGAAAGAAATTTTAAGCAGTCAAAGCTAATTTCTCAGAAACTCAAATTGTTGGAATTTCTAGTTTATTACCAAATGCTCTGAAACCTGTTGTTTTCCTCACTAATTTGGTGTCAGAACTGGTTCAATGTTTATTAAACTTACTCTAAACCCTTACTTTCCCTAGAACTAGTTCTTTAATGGTACATATAGTAATTTAAGTATTTGCCAATTTTTAGTTATATACTAAGAGAAGAAAAGCAAAGTTCAGAATATCTAATTTACTCACAATTCCAAAATGACAAGGCATTTAATTTGGAAAATGTGCTAAAAAATGAATAATGAAACAACTGAGATACCAACTTTAAGTTCCTCAGGTGTCCAGAATTAATTTAAATTCCCCTGTTTCAAATTGATTTTTTTAAAACTACCATCTCAGCAGTTTCTAATTGGCAGGTAAATTAGTAAATCTGTGAAAAGCTCTGGAGTTTCACCTGACATCATTAAATACAGTGGACACAGCCAAATAGGATGAAATGTGCCAGATGTGTCAATAGAAGCATGTAGAAGAGCCAGGCTTCACACACAACAGGTAAAATTTGTGAGTTTGGAAAAAAGAAAGCTATTCTGATCATTAGAAAACATTTACTACAAAGCAGAATGATTATACTGACCTTGAAGTTTATGGGTTAGAGAGCATGTTCCACTGACAACCTCACTTCATTTCTGCTCACCTATTTTCTTTTCCTTTTATAATAGAGAATCATCTCACCTGTGACTTTGAGTCTATTTTCTGTGATTGGGAGCCATTTCTCACAGAAGATTGCCACTGGGGTGTGGTAAGTGGCTGAGCAATGGAGAACACCATTTTCCTAAAATTGATCACATAGCAAACACAAAATCATAGTAAGACATCTTCCTCTTTTGAAAAATTAATTTTAATTCTTTTATATTACAGAATAATGATAGTGTGTATTTTCATTTCTCTCTATAAACTATATAATGTGACTGTGGTTCATGTTGTCTTGAACTCTCTTGCCCAATCTAATAGATTGTGGTTAACTGAGTTTCTAAGAAGAAGCATCTTTTTTAATAATGAAAAATTTTTTTCTTAAAAGGTTGGATTGAAAGCTTAAAGAGGAAGAAAAGTTTTCTGATAATTTCCTCTTTTACTCAGGAATCCTGTTTAGTAGACTTGCTTTTATTTTGAGCAATTCATTTTTTTTTTTTTTTGTAAAACAGAAAAGAAAAATAGTCTAATCTCTCTGGGAACAGAAAGCAGAGATTTAGCACTATCTATAAAATAAATCTAAAAATATTTTAATGCTATTTAATCACACTTGAGACTTCTTTATCACAAACAATTAAACTTCTTCCTCATATGTTCCATCCAGCGGAACCGGCGTGGAGAAAGGAGACACCACCAATCTTTAGTTGACCAGATTTATTGCGTCCTCCCTGTTTTTCTGCCTCCTTTGTTCTGCTCCTATCTCCCTTCTTCTTCCCTCTCCCTCTTTCCTCCCCCAGGCTCCTAGTTTATCAGCCAATTATAGCAAAGTTTTCTCTCACACAGGAGAGCATGCAGAGGAATGTCAGCATAGCACTATATGAATCACGAGCTGTCCATGCGCGGCATATTAGATAGCCAATCCTTGAGCCTGGCGTCAACACGTCATAAGTCTCCAAGGAACTAGTAGGCAAGCAACCTTTATGGGTACTTCCTTATTTTGGTACCCAGTGCCCTTTGGCTCATTGCCAGGTGCCATCTTGTCCAAGATGGCCCTCAACACTCATATATATTTTGAACCAACATTATAATTTTTACATTTCCTCTGAAATTTGAAGACCTATAACTACATATAGCATTCCAAAAGTGGTTTGTGAAACTCCAAGAAAAACAGATGTTTTCTTTTTCTCTTTGCTTACTTTTTAATGGCATCCAATACTATTGTTCATATACTGTAGTTTCATATTAATTTTGTGATCACACACCTGTACAGTAGATCCTCTTTGAAGCTCAGTGAGCATTATCCCACTTGTTTCTATTTTGAAATTTCCAAAGAAATATACCAAAAATAAATGTTGACAATATTTAATTACAGTCATTGGAAATTGGGAACTGTGGATTATTGTGAAAGAATAGGGAGAGAAACTTACCATCCCTTGGTTACAATTATAAACACATTTCATTCTTTAATACCATGTGATTAATTGTTGCTTCTTGTGCCAGTCTCATTTTTTTTCTGTAAGATTTTGTGGCAGAATGGTTTATGTTTAAGGCTTAAAAGAAAGAAGAATGTCAATAGTTAGAACTATATGGCACATTATCTCATATGATGTTTTGTTCATTTTTCTTTGTTCAAACCCATTATTAAGTACAGAGCAGAGACTAGACCTGAATGTGGAAGCCATGGTAGATGAAACAGATGAGTAAGGTTTGCCCTAGGGTATGATAAATGCTTTACAGAGTGTAGAGAGTGATTAAAATGCATTTGAGATGCCTTACTGAGCAAGATGAGTCCTGAACTGAGCACTGATGGGAAATGTAATGCAGCCAGGAAGGCAGATGTAAGGAATTAAGGGGAGATGGTGAGGAACATGGTCTAATTAGAGGAAATACACTGAAAGTGGATGAGAGAGCTGTGTGCAATTCTGGGTGAGGTGCATATGAGACATAGAGTATAAAAGTAAATGCAGAGGTGCCTAGGAATTTGAAATTTGCTTGTAGTATAAGAGAGACCTGATTCCTCAGATTAAAGCAAGTGACCAATCATATTTGTTCTGAAAATAAAAGATCAAAGAGGAAGGGGTAGAAAATATATGGATGTTCTGAAGAACTGTCAGTGAAATAATGAAGGCAGCAATTCCACAGAGGAAGTTGGGAATCTACACTCTAGTGGTCTGATGGGACCTTTATCCTTACAGGGTTTGAAAAGCATGGGAAGCCCTGGATTAATTCATGGCATCAACACTGCACACAAAGTGCTTCAATGTTTTTAGCTAGAAAATAAGGAAAAATGAAAGTACTTCCATGTAGGATTATGAGAATGAGATAAAATCATACTAAAGATTTTTCATGTAGTAAGATTTTAATAAACATGAATAGATTTTGTCCATTTCAGTAGGAATGCAGGAATCTCATTAAGTACCATAAGGAGAAAATACTTAAAATTTATCTTTAGACACTTTCCATCTTATTATTTATGTTTTGTGATAAAGAAAGGTTTAATGTGGCCCCTGTATTAAATATTGAAAAGTCTAGTCATCTTTTCCTGATACAAATAATGTTGAAAGATAACAGTGTAATGGATAATATTAGGAGGGGCTGTTATCATTCAAAGTAAGAGAAACAAATTGCAGTCTTTCTTAATATATAAATGGCCCAGGAAAAAAATTATGTTTGTTTGTTGTTTGTTTTTGGTACTGGAAATTAAAACCAGGGTGCTTAAGCATTTATCTACACCCTCATCCGCTTTTCATTTTTTATTTTGATACGGGGTCTCGCTCAGTTGCTTAGCCTCACTAAGTTGCTGAGCCTGGCATTGAACTTGCCATCCTCCCACCTCAGGCTCCTGGGCTGCTGAGATTACAGGCATGTGCCACCATGTTAAAATATGTATGTATATATATGTACACACACACACAATTTATATAAAACATATATATGTAATCTGAATCATAGACTCAACCTTTCTTTATCCATGATTGCCATTAACAAACCTGAAGATAATCAGTAATCAGTTTTGGTTTTAAATTGCAGATGAGAAAGAAAACAAGATAGGTCCACAATGAGAAAGGAAAGTGTGAAATGGAAATTTTTAGGGGAATTCAGTAGATTATGATAGTTCCCATGTCTAAGTCAATGGAACTCTAGCCTATTTGATTCTTGAGGTCTTGAGTTTATAGGTTGCAACATTTTAAACTAATCTTTAGTATTTTGTATCTTTCATGAACCCTTAATATGAAATCATACACAAAAGCTGAATGGGTTGGTGTGTCTGTGTGTGTGGTTTTGCTGTTGTTGTTATTAAGCCTTAATTTTTCTTCTCTCTTTGGTTGACTTTGTTTTGCCATTTCTACCTACGCTGTTAAACTTCCAAACAGGCAACTCATGTAATTATCTCCCTCTATGTGTTCTTATAGAATTTATTCACAGTAGGTATGTACATATTTGAAATCATAAGTATTTTTGTGATTTTCTGTGCTGGTCAGCAAGGGGGCAAGGCTTTACCCACTGGGGGTGCTGCTCTGCAGGTGCCCCAGGAGACACACAGAATTTTTGCCTCATCACAGACCAGAGAAAAAACTGCTAAATGTCCATCAATATGAGGAGTAAAAACAACAGGCTTTATTTTTCTAGGGCAACATTCAGCAATAGAGTAAATCAGAGCTACATGTGACTCTAGTGACTAATCTCAGGAAGATTAGTGTCACATGAAAAAGCTTTAGCAGAAAGCACACAGATGCAATGTGGAATCACACAACAAGGAGGTACTTTAGACTGAATTGAGAATGCCCTAATGTGGTCTGTGCTAATTTAGTGCCTATAGGCCTCAGCTCATTGAGGTTACTGAAGGTGACCAAAGGGAAATGACTCTACAGTCACAGAGTGACTGCAGTGTGAGTGACTGAGCTCCTCAAAGAAACTCTTCAGTGGTTCCTCCAAGCAGAGGAAATCCACAGGGCAGTCTTTCCCCTGGGTGTGTCTTCAGTACCTCAAGGAACAGACATTTTCCTCAACACCAGTGGGGCTGTGTCCCAGTAAATCCACTGTAAGTCAAAAATACACCAAATCCATCTAACCCACTACATCTCTCAGCTGAACCACACGGGTCCATGGGGAGGTCCCCATCTCAGAAGAGAAAGTGACTGGGAGTAGCACCCCACATCTGCCTGCACATTGCACATCTCCAACATGGAAAAAGAGCAGAATTCAAAGTAGTTTCTACTGAAAGTGCCTCAGTTTTGCACCATTGTAAAGTTAAAAAATTATAAGCCAAACCACTACAGCTGGTGACTTCTTGAAGACACTGAGCCTGGGGAGGGGGAACAGACAGAGAGCCCAGAGTGCATCCCTGGCTTGTGTAGCTGGTCCATTGCTTCCTTTTCTGGAGTCTGGAGAGGGAGTTGTGCTGAGCCAGGGGCCCTGAGCTGTGGAGCCTCAGGCAAGCCTGCTGTGTGCTGGACATTTCCTTTGGCTGAGAGAGGAACAGACCCTAGAGCATTATGTGGGTGTGAAAGGGTCGTGGGCAGTCATGCTTGAAGAGTGGCAGTGTCTTTCAAACTTTATGAAAATGTTAGTTTTCTGGGGGGGTCTTTGGCCCAGGTCTTAGAGCTCCCTGTAAACAAGTTTCTGGGTCATTGACCCCCACCACTATAAGCCCCTTCCTCTCCTGGTGCCTGAAACCCCTTGATTGGTGAAGTATTTCTCCTGCGATCAGAGACAAGGATACAGAAAGGGTGTTGACAATAAGCTTCACCTGCCTGGTGGGAGCAGACTGCTGTGCTGCTGAAAGATTGAATAAAAACTGAAGGGGCAAGAATTACCTGCTTCCCTGGGGCAGAGCCAGCTCAGCGATGCCCAAGTCAAGAATCTAAGAGGGCCCTGGGGATCAGGCAGTCACTGGAATCCAAACCACTCTTCACATGAGGAGCAAACCTCCACTTGTGCCACTCACTAGCTCATGTCTCCTCCATGGTCTCCCCAAACCCAAAAAGCTTGAGTTTTAGAGCATCATGCAGCATGAGCTGAATTGCAGTCTCAGGGAGAGGGGCCCCTAGGACAGTGGCAGAAGAGTCCCTCCCCTCCATGGTTAACCTGAGAGATTCAGGAAGCTGCAGAGCCTCCTTCCATGACTGACTGCCACAGACACATGTCTGCCCAGGCAAGATGGACCAAGTGTCTCTGCAAGATATCATGGCCAAGAACCCTCCCCCTGCCCTGCACTAACCTATGTGCTCCTTATCAGAAGTGAGCACAGAGCATACAGGCAGTTCCAACCTGGCCAAGAGCAAGTCCATGTGACAGCAGAGTGACTGCCAGTGGTTGGTGCTCAGTAACCTTCTGGTGATCACTACCACCATTGGCTGCCTCTTCCTGACCAGTCCACCCTTACTGCTATTAGAGGCATCTGGTGTAAAGCACACCTATCTTGTCCATGTTCTGTTTAACCATCTCCAGAACAATAGTTGGGAGACTCTGGAGCCCTGAGCATGAGCAAGGCAGCAGCAAATTCCTGGGTCCTAGGCTCAGCACTCCACATGCTTCCCTGCAAAAGGGCTGCTTGCACTTGGCAGAATGGATGACAGAATGCCTGCTCACATTAGGCCTCAACCCTGAATGAACATCTCTTAATATTCAGGCACAAAGCCAGAAATGGATGACTGTTTTCAACCCACTGTGTAACTGGTCACTGTGAGCTCACCTGGCTGCTATTTGGGCATCACCCTTGTTACCTAAAGGATGGTTGGCTCGCTATGCAGCTGCAGACCTACAGCTCTGGTAGACATTGTTACAGAAAGGAGTAGAGAGAGCCTGCCTCTCTGAGGGCAGCAACCCAGTTTTTGCTGCCAGTGAGAAAAGTCAAGTGTTCAAAAGAAAATTAGAATTTTGGAAAACTTTCACAAACTTTGTATTTGTTTGTGTGCTTGCTCTTCACTATTCAAAGACTGTTCTAATGAGATCAATGGTGGTATTAGCTGATGCAGTTAGTTTTAATGTGCTGAAATGCAATGTGTTAACTTTGGTTATATCTGCCCAAGGAAACAATACTTTCCAAAAGACCAATGATAATTTTGCCAACTCAAACATGTCTAAAAAACCTCCTCAAAATGCAAGGTTCACCAGTGGAGTTTTTAGCAAAAACTTTATTTCTTTCATTTGTTCACAGAAGTGGGGATTGAACCCAGCACCTCAGGCATGCTAGGCAAGCAGTAAAATAAACTTTTTAAAATTTGTTCTAATTAGTTATACATGACAGTAAATTGCATTTTGACACATTATACTTAAATGGAGCGTAATTTCTCATTCTTCTGGTAGTACATGAAGTAGAATCACACCATCACATATGTTTATAGGATAATAATGTCAGATTCAGTTTTATATTAGGAGAAAAAAATCAGAAGATAGTAAGAAGTCCCATCAGTCTCCCCTATTACTAACATATTAGCATGGCAACTTTGTTACAGTTAATGAACCAGTTCTGATCTATTGTTATTAACTGACTTAGTTAGTTGACCCCAGTCACCTGTGGGTGTCATTTGTTACATCTCTAACAGGTTAGCTTTTCCTCAGGTCTCTAGCCATGCTCTGTAGAAGGAAACCCAGATGGACAGCTCACCTGCCAGGAGGGGCATAAGCCCCACCTGCTTGAGGGCAGGGTGTGCATATTCACCTGGATTCATCTCTTATTCCAAGTTTACCTATCAATCATTAGTGCACAATCATACAGATGCACGGATCTTTATTTCCTACTCCAGGTATGACCTGATACTTTGTTCATTCTGGTACTCCAATTGCTCCAGCTCTGACCATGTGTTCCTTTGATGGATTCCATCATTGTGTGTGTGTGTGTGTGTGTGTGGTGTTGCCAGTGCATTACAGAATGATGCTCTGGGTTCATCTTGCTTACAGACAGTCCCTGATTATAGTGACGCAAGTTATGATTTTTTTGACAGTAATGGTGCAGAAGAGATCCGTATCCTGTAGAACCAATAATGTGGTCCCAGTAGACCACTCTGCTTTTCACTTTCTGGAGGCTTCAATCCATTATGTTGTGATGGGCTGACAAATCTGATGCAATGAGAATGTTATAGGCCATACTCTAAGGGAAATGACTAAACAGACTCCATTTTGTTCTGAGACTCCATGTTATGTAGGAGATAAGTTTCTCCCATGGGAACACCCTGTCTCTGTACCCATCATCAGTTACTTAGTGTGACATGTTTAATAATATACAATGGCAACTCCTATGTAGTAACCAATGTACCATGTAAACGGTAATTGTGTGGATGTTAGCAACATTCTTTAGTTTGTACCTAGGTAAGGGTCAGTTTGACCCACTTCCCCCTCTGTCAATGATCTCATGATGTTAGTTTGTAATTTTAAATCATAGCAACAGACACTTATGATTGATTTGATTTTTGGTATAAAAACCCCTACAACCCTGTGGTCAGGGTTGTTCTCCCAATAGCCATTTTTTTGGGGCATTGTGTGAGACAGTCAGCTGGCCAGCTTAATAAAGACTCTCAAATTTGGACTTCTCAGGGATGATCGGTCTGTTCTTAATTTGCGCCCCATAACAATGCGAGATTCTCCAACACCTCAGTGCACAGCATGCTTGCATGAGATGCTTTTGCCTGCTGTGGGCAGATGGGAGAGTGCTAAGCCATTCAAGGTGAACCAGGCTGTGCCACAATGCCACAAGTTAAGTTTATTAAGCCCACTTTGGCCCCTGATTTTTTTACCTTGCTGTGGGTTGAATCAGAATGTCGCCCTTTAAAAGCAGAGAGGCAGCTATGCCTCCTGCCCATACCTGCAAGAATGAGCCAGTTCTCCCAAGAACTGGCTCCTTTATTAGGGAATGGCCATAGGAACCAAGACTCAGGTACTAGAATTTTAATATAACAGAGAACATGGTTTCAAACCCAAATGAGTTTTAAAAAGAGACAGCATGTTGGTGTTTTGTGTGATGTGGATGAATACCCATGTAATACATGAAATGCTGTTAAAGGTCTTATCCCTCCACACCAGTGGGTGAAAGTATGCAAAGTCAGATCTCACACTCAGCAAGTCTTATGTACACCAGAGAGGAGACTGTCTTCTCTCAAGTTGGACATTAAACAGATGTGCAAGAATGGGGAACAATATAATACTAAGTAATTTCTCTTTTACATCTTTAAAAAGATGTAAAGATTATGTCCTTAAAAAGTGGCATTAATGCTCACGTGAGTTTATGGCTTCTATTTTAAATAAATATTTCTAAAATTTCAGTTGAAATTTTTTCATATGGTAAAACCCATTAGATAAAACTCACATAAAAAGCTCTTTGGGGTCCTTAATACCTTTAAAATTTTAATTCTTAATGAATTATAGTTGGATAAAATAGTGGGGTTCATTTTGACATATTCATAAATGCACACAGTGTAATTTTCTCCATGTCAATTCCCAATATTCTCCCCCACTCCTTTCCTTGACCCGCGTTCTCTATTTTATTCATCTTCTTTCTACTTGTTCACTACATTTATAGTTACATATGTAACTGTGCATTAGTCACATATAAAATCTTAATGCTTTGTAATACATGCATACATACTCATGGCATAATATGGTCAACTCAATCCCCCATGCAATGATAGGAATGTGAGGTGTCCCCAAAAAGCTCATGTGTGAGACATGCAAGAAGGTTCAGAGGAGAAATTATTGGGTTGTGAGGGTTTTGACCTAATTAGTGAATTAATCCCCCTGATGGGATTAGCTGAGTGGAAACTGGAGGCAGGTGTGGTGTGACTGGAGGGAGTGGTTCATTAGGGGTGTGACTATGGGATATATAATTTGTATCTGGAAAGTGGAGTATCTCTCTCTCTCTCTCTCTCTCTCTCTCTCTCTCTCTCTCTCTCTCTCTCTCTGTTTCCTGATGATTCCAGCTGCTTCCCTCTGCCATGGTCTTCTGCCATGGTGTTCAGCCTCATCTCAAGTCATGAGGAATGGAGCCAGCTCTCTATGGGAGACCTTTGAAACCATGAGCCCTCAAATAAACTCTTCCTCCTCTACAATTGTGCTGATAAGATCCTTTTAGTCACAGCAGCAAGAAAGCTGACAAAAGCACAAGATCCTCCCCTTTTCCTCCCCACCTCCCTCATCCTAGTTTCCTGCTTCTAGTTTACTGATCTTCCTTCTGTTTTCACAAGATCCTCCTTTTTAATTCCTTTTTTCTCATGCATCCACATATGAGAGAATACATTTGACCTATGTCTTTCAGGGTTTGACTTGTTTCACTCAGCATGATGTTCACTGGTTCCACCTATTTACTAGTAAATGACATAATACCTTTCTTCTTTATGGTTGAGAAGAACTCCCTTGCATATATAGACCACATTTTCTCTATCCATTTGTCTATTGATGGGCACCTGGGCTGTTTCCTAATTTGGCTATTGTGAATTGTGCTGCTACAAACATTGATATGGCTGCATCCCTAAAATATGCTGATTTTAGATCTTTTGGAAAATACACAGGAGTGAGATACATGGGTCATATGGTGGTTCCATTCCTAGTCTTTTGAGGAACCTCCATGCTGCTTCCAAACTGGTTGTGGTGATTTTCAGTCCCACCAAAATGTATGAGTGTACTTTCCTCCACATCTTGGTCAGCAATTATAATTGAAATGAAATTATAATTATATTGAAATCTGAGTCATTTTGATTTGCATCTCATTGATTGCTAAGGGTGTTGAATATTTTTTCAGATATTTGTTAGCCAATATTTGCATTTCTTCTTTTGGGAAGTGTCTCTTGAGATCTTTC
Organism: Sciurus carolinensis; assembly: GCF_902686445.1. NCBI lineage: Eukaryota > Metazoa > Chordata > Mammalia > Rodentia > Sciuridae > Sciurus > Sciurus carolinensis. Next base: position 1,756,981 of record NW_025920131.1, read on the forward strand.
ACTCTTTTGTTGAGTGGGTTATTAGTTTTTTTGATGTTAAATTTCTTGGTTTTTGAAACATATTCTGGTTATTAATCCCCTGTGGGATGAATAGCTGGAAAAGATTTTTTTCCCATTCTGTAGGATCTCTCTTCTAAATATTAATTATTTACTTCAGTTTGAAGAAGCTTTTTAATTTAATACTTCCTCATTTATTGATACTGGATATTATTTCCTGAGCTTTAGGAGCCTAAGGAAGCCAGTGCCTGGACACGTGATTGGAACATTGTCCCCACTTCCTTCTAGCAATTTCACTGCTTCCAGTCCAATTCCAAGGTCTCTGATCTACTTTAAGTTGATTTTTCTGCAGGATGAGAGCTAGGGGTCTAGTTTCTTCCTTCTACATATGGATTTCCAGTTTTCCCAGAACCATGTGTTTCAAAGACTGTCATTTTTCCAACTTAGCACATGTGTGAAGGATCAGGTGACTGTAAACATGTGGAGTTTGCTCTGCATCTTTCAGTCTATTGTGTTGAACTTCAGGCTTTGAGGTCAATAACATGCTGTTTTGTGACTGTTTCTCTGTGGTATAATTTGAGATCAGGTAGTATGGTTGCCTCTGGTCTCACTCTTATTGCTCAGAATTGATTTTGCTATTCTGGGTTTCTCATTCTTCATTATAAATTTTATGATTATTTTTCTGTGAAGAATGTCATTGGGTTCTGATGTAGGTTGCATTGAACTCTAGATTGCTTTGATAATCTAGTCATTTTGATGACATGAATTCTGTCTATCCATGAACATGGCAGTTCTTTCCATCCTCTAAGTCTTTATTTTTTTTCTTCTTTAATTTTTTTCTTCTTTAATTTTTATAATGTTAACTGTAGAAGTCTTTTATCTCCTTACTTAGATTTATTATTCTTTGAGATTATTGTGATGGGATGATATTCTTGATTCCTTTCTCAGTGTATTCATTATTGGAATATTGAAGAGCTATTAATTTTCACGTATTGATCTTGTATCCTGCAAATTTCACTGAATTTGTGTATCAGCTATATAAGTCTTAAGTGTGTAAGAAAGTTTAAGAGCCACTGACCTCACCACATCCCTCCCTGGTCTATCACATGGTGCCTGTGTCACTTCTAGCATGCCCTTCTCCTCATCTCCAGGCCAGCTCCCTTTTTCCTTTCAAAACACAGCAATGTGTTCTGCAAAGCATGCCCTGACTTCCCTAAGAGATTTGAGTTTGCCCTCCCTTGTATTATCATGCTGCTTGCTTCAAATTTCTCTTTTGAAATGTGTAATGAAGCACTCATAATTTTCTGTATCTACTTCTGTCATGATGAGGGCAGGAACTCGTCTCACTCACCACCACCTGTCACAGAGGGCAATGCCAGTCATATTTTTTGTGCTCAGGGAATGTGTGTTGAAGGAATAAATGGACAGCTGATTCCAGGAGAGTCATCTTTTCCAGGGATGGACCAGACTACCCTGCTGGCTCTTCATCTGAGTGGATGTGTTTGTTTTTTCCTCTATATGGGAAAAATGTGCTGAGAATATTTAGTTTAACTAAGCAACTATTTTCCAAAGATTGGCTACAGAGCAGGCACTGTGCTAGGTACTGGAGGGAGGAGGAGGCAGCAGGATGGCCTTGTAGGGAATAACTAGTCATCTTCCTGTTTTCCCATAGTCTGCCCTCCACAGTAAAGGGCATTCAGAGTTAGCTCATACAGAATATCAAGCTGCTTTCCAAATTTAACCCTGATCCTGGGGCATAAGTAAGCCAAAGAGCAATTGTCCAGTTAATACAAAAAAGGGTGACAGTTACCCAGGCAATAAAATGCGGACATTAAATCTACACAGGCCGGGGGCCAGATGTGTCCAGACCCAACACTGACACCAGAAGTCCTCTGTAATAATTATGTGCACACAGGATCAATTTGTTTCTCTCTCTTTTAGCACTTTCTTGCTCTCACTAGAGTAAAAGGAAGTAGAGAGAAGAAGAGACAGGAAGGCTGCTAGAATGTTAGAGAATTCAATTTGTGAGGTGCTTAGCCAACAAAAGACAGGCAGGTGCTAGTGAGCTTAAATGGCAATTGAGCCTCTTGTCTATATATTTCAAACTAAAATGACCAACTTAATTTTTCCACTGACCCAGTGTTCAAAATTCTTTTTTGACCCAAGTTGTCAGAATGTGTGCTGTCCAACATGGTAACCACTCCCTGCAAGTGGCTCTTGGGTGCTTGAAATATGGTTAAAGAAACATGTTAAAAAGTATTTTGGATAATAGCATTGAGTTTGATGAAATATATTATTGAAATAAATATAAAACCATTCCTTTTGTAATATGGCTACTAGAAAATTATAAATTGCATTGGTGATTGAGGCTGTCTTCTTCTTGGAAAGCACAGATCTACACCCCCTCAGTTTGCCCTCTGAAGCTCGGTTATCAACAACCCGCTTGAGTCATCCCTCTGCCTTGTGCAGTCTCTCCCTTAACCAGAGCCCCTTTTGTGATCCAAGTCAGTGGTCTCTTCTGGACTTTGCAGAGTGTGGTAATCCCCATAAGTTCCCTCAGAGTCAACTTGTCCCTCTCCTGATAAGGTTGGCCAGAGTTCCCCATATGAAGGGCAACTGCCCAGCAACCTCAGGCTGGCCATCAGGCAAGAGCTGAGGTCAAAGGACTTGTTGATGGAATGTTCTACCTTTTAGGAAGGTCAATCCCAATCCAGTCTTTCTCCTCTCCTCAATACCCTGCTCTTAGCAGACATCCACTCCCTGCCAGTGCCTCCCCAGGAGGACCCCTCCTCTCTAGGAGGATAGAGCTCTTGTGGCAGACATTGGGCAATGGTTGCCACAGAGAAGCTTCTGCCTCCAGAGAGCACCCTCTGGGGAGCTGCTGACACTGGCATTCACCCACAGCAACTGGCCCAGTGTAGCTGGCTTGGGGTAAATTCCAGTGGGGTGAAGAAACATCCTGTGCCTTATTTGTCAAAGGTCAACCTTCTGGAAAAAAGGAGGGCAGGATGTGGCAGACTTCCTCCTTGTTCCCTGTCTCTTCATCTTTTTTTTTATTGTAAACAAATGGGATACATGTTGTTTCTCTGTTTGTACATGGCATAAAGGCATACCATTTGTGTAATCATAGATTTACATAGGGTAATGTTGTTTGATTCATTCTGTTATTTTTTTCCCTTCCCCCCCACCCCTCCCACCTCTCCCTTCCTACCATACAGTCCTTCCCCCCTCCATTCTTGCCCCCCTCCCTAACCCTATTCCTAACCCTAAACCAAAACACTAACCCCTCCCATCCCCCATTATGTGTCATCATCCACTTATTAGCGATATCATTCGTCTTTTAGTTTTTTGAGATTGGCTTATCTCACTTAGCATGATATACTCCAGTTTCATCCATTTGCCTGCAAATGCCATAATTTTATCATTCTTTATGGCTGAGTAATATTCCATTGTATATATATACCACAGTTTCTTTATCCATTCATCAACTGAAGGACATCTAGGTTGGTTCCACATTCTGGCTATTGTGAACTGAGCAGCAATGAACATTGATGTGGCTGTATCTCTGTAATATGTTGATTTTAAGTCCTTTGGGTATAGGCCAAGGAGTGGGATAGCTGGGTCAAATGGTGGTTCCATTCCAAGTTTTCTGAGGAGTCTCCACACTGCTTTCCAGAGTGGTTGCACTAATTTGCAGCCCCACCAGCAATGTATGAGTGTACCTTTCTCCCCACATCCTCGCCAACACATGTTGTTGCTTGTATTCTTGATAATCGCAATTCTAATTGGGGTGAGATGGAATCTTAGGGTGGTTTTGATTGGCATTTCTCTTATTACTAGAGATTTTGAACATTTTTCCATATGTTTGCTCATTGCTTGTAGATCTTCTGTGAAGTGTCTATTCATTTCCTTAGCCAATTTGTCGATTGGATTATTTGCATTCTTGGTGTAGAGTTTTCTGAGTTCTTTATAGATTCTGGAGATTAGTGCTCTATCTGAAGTATGATTGGCAAAGATTTTCTCCCACTCTGTAGGCTCTTTCTTCACATTGCTGATAGTTTCCTTTGCTGAGAGAAAGCCTTTTAGTTTGAATCTATCCCAGTTATTAATTCTTGCTTTTATTTCTTGTGCTATGGGAGTCCTGTTGAGGAAGTCTGGTCCTAAGCCAACATGTTGAAGCTCTGGACCTACTTTTTCTTCTATAAGATGCAAGGTCTCTGGTCTGATTCTGAGATCCTTAATCCACTTTGAGTTTAGTTTCGTGCATGGTGAGAGATATGGGTTTAGTTTCATTCTGTTGCATATGGATTTCCAATTCTCCCAGCACCATTTGTTGAAGAGGTTATCTTGTCTCCATTGCATATTTTTGGCCCATTTGTCTAGTATGAGAAAATTGTATTTATTTGGGTTTGTGTTCGTGTCCTCTGTTCTGTACCATTGATCAACCTTTCTATTTTGGTACCAATACCATGCCGTTTTTGTTACTATTGCTTTGTAGTAGAGTTGAAGATCTGGTATTGCGATACCCCCAGCTTCACTCTTTCTGCCAAGGATTGCTTTAGCTATTCTGGGTTTTTTAGTCTTCCAGATGAATTTCATAATTGCTTGCTCTATTTCTCTAAGGTACATCATTGGGATTGGAATTGGAATTGCATTGAATCTGTATAGCACTTTTGGTAGTATGGCCATTTTGACAATATTAATTCTTCCTATCCAAGAACACGGGAGATCTTTCCATCTTCTAAGGTTTTCTTTAATTTCTTTCTTTAGTGTTCTGTAGTTCTCATTGTATAGATCTTTCACCTCTTTTGTGAGATTGATTCCCAAGTATTTTATTTTTTTCAAAGCTCTTGTGTATGGGGTAGTTTTCCTAATTTCTCTTTCTGAAGATTCATTGCTTATGAATAAAAATGCCTTAGATTTATGTGCATTGATCTTATATCCCGTTACTTTACTGAATTCACTAGTGAGATCTAAAAGTTTTCTGGTGGAATTTCCTGGTTCCTCTAAGTATACAATCATATTGTCAGCAAATAGGGATAGTTTGAGTTCTTCTTTTCCTATTCGTATCCCTTTAATTTCTTTAGTCTGTCTAAATGCTCTGGCTAGAGTTTCAAGGACGATATTGAAAAGAAGTGGTGAAAGAGGGCATCCCTGCCTTGTTCCAGTTAGGGGGAAGGCTTTCAGTTTTTCACCATTTAGAATGATATTAGCCATGGGCTTAGCATAGATGGCCTTTACAATGTTAAGGAATGTTCCCACTATCCCTATTTTTTCTAGTGTTTTGAGCATGAAGTGGTGCTGTACTTTATCAAATGCTTTCTCTGCATCTATTGAAATAATCATGAGATTCTTGACTTTAAGTCTATTGATATGGTGAAGGACATTTATTGATTTCCTGATGTTGAACCAACCTTGCATCCCTGGGATGAAACCCACTTGATCATGGTGCACTATCTTTATAATATGTTTTTGTATACGATTTGCTAAAATTTTGTTGAGAATTTTTGCATCGATGTTCATTAAGGATATTGGTCTGAAATTTTCTTTCCTCGATGTGTCTCTTTCTGTTTTAAGTATCAGGGTAATATTGGTTTCATAGAATGAGTTTGGTAGGGTTCCCTCCTCTTCTATTTTATGGAATACTTTGAGAAGTATTGGAATGAGCTCTTCTTCAAGGGTTTTGTAGAACTCGACTGAGAACCCATCTGGTCCTGGACTTTTCTTTGTTGGTAGGCTTTTGATGACTTCTTCTATTTCATTACTTGAAATTGGTCTATTTAAATTGTGTATGTCCTCCTTGTTCAGTTTAGGCAATTCATATGTCTCTAGAAACCTGTTGATGTCTTCAAAATTTTCTATTTTGTTGGAGTATAGATTTTCAAAATAGCTTCTAATTATGTTTTGTATTTCAGTCATGTCTGTTGTGATATTTCCTTATTCATTCTGAATTTTAGTGATTTGGGTTTTCTCTGGCCTTCTCTTTGTTAGTGTGGCTAAAGGTTTATCAATTTTGTTTATTTTTTCGAAGAACCAACTACTTATTTTGTCAATTTTTTGTATTGTTTCTTTTGTTTCAATTTCATTGATTTCAGCTCTGAGTTTAATTATTTCCTGTCTTCTACTACTGTTGGTGTTTGTCTGTTCTTCTTTTTCTAGGGCTTTGAGCTATAGTGTTAGGTCGTTTGTTTGTTTAGTTTTACTTCTTTTATTAAATGCGCTCCATGAAATAAATTTTCCTCTAAGTACTGCTTTCATAGTGTCCCAGAGATTTTGATATGATTTTTCATTGTTCTCATTTACCTCTAAGAATTTTTTAATTTCCTTCCTAATATCTTCTGTTATCCATTCATCATATAATAGCATATTGTTTAATCTCCAGGTTTTGGAGTAGTTTCTGTTTTTTACTCTTTCATTTATTTCTAACTTCAATGCATTATGATCTGATAGAATACAAGGTAGTGTCTCTATCTTCTTGTATTTGCTGACATTAGCTTTGTGGCATAATATATGGTCTATTTTAGAGAAGGATCCATGTGCTGCTGAGAAGAAAGTGTATTCACTCTTTGTTGGATGGTATATTCTATAAATGTCTGTTAAGTCTAAATTATTGATTGTGTTATTGAGATCTATGGTTTCTTTGTTCAATTTTTGTTTGGAAGATCTGTCCAGTGGTGAGAGAGGCATGTTAAAATCACCTAGCATTATTGTGTTATGGTCTATTTGGTTTCTAAAATTGAGAAGGATTTGTTTGACATACATGGATGAGCCACTGTTTGGGGCATAGATATTTATGATTATTATATCTTGCTGATTTATGCTTCCCTTAAGCAGTATGAAATGGCCTTCTTTATCCCTTCTGACTAACTTTGGCTTGAAGTCCACATTATCTGAAATGAGGATGGATACTCCAGCTTTTTTGCTGAGTCCATGTGCATGGTATGTTTTTCCCCATCCTTTCACCTTTAGTCTATGGGTATCTCTTTCTTTGAGGTGAGTCTCTTGCAGGCAACATATTGTTGGATCTTTCTTTTTAATCCAATCTGCCAGTCTATGTCTTTTGATTGATGAATTCAGGCCATTAACATTCAGGGTTATTATTGAGATATGATTTGTATTCCTGGTCATTTGGTTCATATTTAAAAATTTATTTATTTATTTATTTATTTATTGACACAACTTGGTTCCTCCTTTATTTGTCATTTCTTTAGGATAATTACTCCCTTTGCTGATTTGGTTCTTTGTTTTTTATCTCTTCCTCATGGAATATTTTGCTGAGAATATTCTTTAATGCTGGCTTTTTTTTGTAAATTCTTTTAGGTTTTGTTTATTATGGAAAGATTTTATTTCATCATCAAATTTGAAGGTAAGTTTTGTTGGGTATAAGATTCTTGGTTGGCATCCATTTTCTTTCAGAGCTTGAATAATGTTGTTCCAGGCCCTTCCAGCTTTTAGGGTCTGGATTGAAAAATCTGCTGATATCCGTATTGGTTTCCCCCTGAGTGCAATTTGTTTTTTTTCTCTCACAGCCTTTAAGATTCTGTCTTTATTTTGTATGTTAGGTATTTTCATTATAATGTGCCTTGGTGTGGGTCTGTTGTAATTTTGTGTATTTGGAGTCCTATAAGCCTCTTGTACTTGGTTTTCCATTTCATTCTTCAGATTTGGGAAATTTTGTGATATTATTTCATTGAATAGATTGTTCATTCCTTTGGTTTGTTTCTCTAAACCTTCCTCAATCCCAATAATTCTCAAATTTGGCCTTTTCATGATATCCCATAGTTCTTGGTGATTCTGTTCATGATTTCTTACCATCTTCTCTGTTCAACTTTGCTTTCGAGGTTAAATATTTTGTCTTCAATATCTGAGGTTCTGTCTTCCAGGTGTTTTATCCTATTGGTTATGCTTTCTATGGAGTTCTTAATTTGGTTTATTGTTTCCTTCATTTCAAGGATTTCTGTTTGGTTTTTTTTTTCAACATCTCTAACTCTTTATTGAAATGATCTTTTGCTTCCTGTATTTGCTCGCTTAACTGTTGATTGGTGCGATCATTCAATGCCTGCATTTTCTCTTTCATCTCATCATTTGCTTCCCTAATCATTTTAATTATGTACATTCTGAACTCTCTTTCTGTCATTTCTTTGGCCATGCTGTCGTTGGATTTTATTAATGTAACATCTAGATTTGTTTGGGGCATTTTCTTCCTTTGTTTTCTCATATTGTTCAGGAGTCAGTGGGTCATTAAGATATTGCAGATTTCCTCTATCGACTTATAATGTCCCTGAAGATTGCTAGTATATCCCCTCTTATCCTTCAGTAGCCTGAAGTCTTGGAGGAAGTTGATAATGCGGAGCTCCACGAAGAAGCTGCCTCTCTAGGGGTGGTGACCCTCAGGTGGGGTATATTCCCTGATAGTGGGCAGAAGTGCCTCCACTTGTTGACCAATGGTCATCCAATGGGGAACTAGGCTGCGGGCTGAGGCAAGGCCTGTTTGTGCCTGTGTCTCTGGTTTTACCTTCCCTGTGGGAAAACCTCACCCGGCAAGGAAGTGTCACCCATGGGGAGGTCTCGCTGGTCAGTTCCCCTCCTAGAGGTTCCCCTCAATCTACAACTACCACCTGGTCTAGTCTCTCGTCCTCTGCAACATTCCCAGGGACCCCGACCTACCTCCTGGGCCTGGGAGCCTCACCCTTCGCAGGCGAGTCTCCTTAGGCTGCTTCTCCTCAGAGAATCTGCCCGCAGTCCTGGAAACTTCACTCCGCCCCTAGGCGTGTCTCTGTCCAGCTCTTCCAGCAAGAAGCCGCCTAGGTCCTGGGACCCTGCTCTGCACCTAATCGCCTGGCTATGAGGCCCCTCCTCTGAGTTGCCACCTGGAGCCCCGTACAATAGCTCTGAGACCCAGAGACCCACCACACACCTCCTCCTCTGGACAGCTGCCTGGTTTCCAATGCAGTCACTAGGAGTCCAAGCAACTCACTTCGCGTCTCCTCCAGCCAACCGCCTGTAGCCCTAGGCAGTCACTCTGAGTCCAAGTGACCCACCCTGTTCCTCCTCCTCCTCCTCGTGGTACCCCCCCAGGTGTTCAGGAGAGGTAGCTTCGAGACCAAGTGACCCAAAGCGCTCCTCCTCCAGGCAGACCACCAGTGTTCAGGAGCGGTCGCTTTGAGTCGAATCAACTCACCACTCGCCTCCTCTGGCAACCGCCTGTGGCTCTGATGCAGTCACTCCTAGACCAAGCGACCCACTGCACTTCTCCTCTTCCTCTGGGCAACCCCCTGGTGTTCAGAGGCTGTTGTTCTGAGTCCAAAAAGCTCGCAGTGCAGCTCCTCCTCAGGCAGCTGCCTGTGGCTCTGATGCAGTCACTCCTTAGACCAAGCGACCCACCGCGCTCCTACTCTGAGCAACCCCCCGGTGTTCAGGAGTGGTCACTCTGATTTCAAACAGCTCTCCATGCAGCTCCTCCTCTGGCAACTGCCTGTGGCTCTGATGCAGTCACTCCTAGACCAAGCGACGCACCGCGCTCCTCCTCTTTCTCCAGGCAACCCCCCGGTGTTCAGAAGTGGTTGTTCTGAGTCTAAACAGCTCGCCACAGCTCCTCCTCAGGCAGTCGTCCGGAGCCCCAGTGGTTGCTCCAAGTCCAAGCGCTGTGCTGAGCCACCTCCTCTACGATGATCCCAGTTGTCCGTGTTCACCGCTCCAGCGGGGGAGGGGCGTCTCGCCGAGCAACTGTACCTCACAAAGTTCCCTGTGTTTCGGGGCTACCGTCCCATCTGGGATGCCTCCCCAATGGGAGAGACTCACCCGGTGGCTTTGAGTTGGTCCCAAGTCTCTCACTATCTCCTCTTTTGAATCTTGCGTCCTAGAGCAACGTCGGTACCTAACTCTTTATTCCAGGGCCAGCAGATTTTTGTCTCTCCATCTTGAGGATAGTTTCTGCTCCCCTCTGTTTTCTCAGCCCATCGACCCAGGGGTCCTGTGTAGTCGTGGCCCTGGGACTCCTAGCACTGGTGCTCTTCACCCAGCTTCAGTGCCAGCACCAGGTCTCGACCTCACAGGTGCAGCCCTGGCCATAGCCACCACATTCCAGGCAGCTGTCAAGTCTGCACTTCTGCTTCTTGTACCCTCTATCAAAAGCCTTGGTTACCCACATGCTATAGGCAGTGACCCCCAGAAGAAGGTGTGGTCCAAAGTGCAGAGTCATAACAAGGGGTGTCTGAGTTCACTCTCGTGCTCTTCTGTCTGGTTTCCTAGCTTGAGGTCCTGAGAGGAACAGGGCCAAATTCATGTGAGTTTGCTCAATGTCTGACTCTGGGTCTCGTGGGTCAGGCGTGACAGTTGGCTGACTCCAGAGGCCTGGCTTGTAGGGATGTGTTAGGTCTCTGTGATTCACCAGATTGACTTTGTCTTGCATTTCCTTTTCTTTTCAGTGGGGAGTTTCTCACACACTTGTTCCATAAACTCACTGTAAACATTACTAGCAGGCCTCATCTGCCCACAGCCACCCAGCAGAGAACAGAAGTCCCATCTCTCCTATACCCCAGGATGGAGCCTGTCTGGAAAGATGGTTGGGAAGGTATGTGGCTTAAGTGACAGCTGGGCCCCCTAGGCAAAGAGCTCCATTTGTTAGGGAGGGAGTGGCCCTACCCAGCAAGCCAGTCCTAGTCACATGACCTCAGTCTTCTCTCTCCCAGTCCTTTCTCATGCTCCAGGGTTCTGGCCTTAGTGGCTCTGTCCCCTGTACAGCTTATTTAGCTAAAGCCCTGATCACTTCCCCTTTCTGAGTAGTCCCCTGGCCTGAATTCTTGGCATTCCCATCTTTCAGAGCCCAGGTTGTGTATCGCCTCCACAAGTCACTGCTGGCCCTCCACCCTGAGCCTCTTTGGAACCTGTACATGCCTCTGTGAAAAGCCAGTTCTGTCCTGAAGGTCTGTTTTAAATAACTAGAAAGACACTCTGTGAGGTTGATGACTTCCAGAACCTGGAGTGGCAGGAAACAACACCTGTAAGATATCCTTTTACCCAACTGCAGAACTGAACAAGTTCAGAAGCCAAAACTCAGGGATACAGATATATCTTTGTCAGTCATAGGAGGAAGGCGAGCTTTCTCCCAGATTGGGAAGGAACTGTGGCCCCACAGGGAGGAGAGAGGGTCAGAAGCCTGGCAAGTCTTCCAGAAGACTCTGGAGAAGCCATGAAGGTGTGCCCACATGGGTGGCAAAGGTGGCCACTGCATGTGAAGACCTTGGTGGTGACTGTGACCAACTCCACACAGCACTGTCTGACCCCTCCCCCACCCCCAGCCACCCCACCATCACCCAGCCTGGCCTGGAGGGAAAGGGATACAGGCATCCCAAAGCTGAGTTTCCATACTCCCTATCCCCCACACCCAGTGATGTCAAAGACAGCCTCCAAAAATCTGTCCTGAACGTTGGATGGATGAATGAGTAAGTGTGGATTCACTGCAGGACTGCTCAGTATTTTTTGTTATGCCCAATAGCTATTTAATTACTGGAGTTTTAGGGGAAATAAATAGTGTCATTTTCCCAATATTGGAGCTAACTAGCAAATATTACAAGAGAATTGGCCAAACTGAGATTGTTTCTTTAAGAATCAGATTTGTTGGTGAATGTACAAGATGCAGCTTGACTCCGTGGGCTGGTTGGGATCTCTAATGCAGTCTCTCAAAGAGAACACTCCCATAAGCTGCACTTCTGCCTCAGGGGCCTTCCATGCATGAACCACCTGCCCAGGAGCTGCAGTCAAGTCCGAGTGACCTGAAGACCCCACAAACCTGTCTAGCACACATGTTCCTCTTCCCACAGGGAGAATAAATGGAACTGCCTGCTCCTTCTCCTTCAGGAGGAATCTGGTAAACTTCCAGGTGGGCTGCTGTTGACAGATACACAGTTAAAGAAGTTTGCTGAGATGGGGCAAAAAAGATATCTTCCTGGTTGGCCTTTCTTTTAGGGAAAGGGGACGCAGCATGAAGTGCAAGCATTTCAGATCATCTGCACATTCTAAAGTCCCCTCCAGCCTCCTGAGCTGGTTGACTCCCCTTGCCTGGAACACATCACCTGGTCTTTTGCTCTTTACCGAGGAGCAGGAGGGCCCATGTGAGCACAGAGAGCTCCCTACAGACTCTGCTGTGTGAATTAAAATTAAGTTGTGAGTCAAAGAAACACAGAACACAGCAGGTGAAAGAGAGAAGTTTGTTTCTCATATTTATAAGCCAAGACAGCTTGGGGCTGCAATGGTAACTTGGCCCTGGATCCCTCAGCAAGCCAGGCCCCTTCCACCTTGCCTTTTCCTGTGTGTGGCTCCAAGCACCTGTTTACCTCCTGTCCTCACATAGTTGTGCCAGCTCTGGGCATCACATCTGCATTCCATCCAGGAAGAATTACATGACAGAAAAGGACACATGCCAACCGTCCCTGAAGTGAGGCAGCTGTGTGAGGTCTCATGACACCTCTGCCTACCCATGGTGAGCAGAGTTGCACAGGGCCCTGAAAAGTGCAGACTTTGTCCCTCTCACCCTTGTGCTAGTTAGAAAGGCAAGCCGCTGTTGAGCAAACACAGTGTGGAGTGCCAGCAGCCAAGCCACAACTGGTCACAGGTGTCTTCCATCTGGATCAGGAAATTTCTCTCCAGAGACTTCTGCTACAAACACCTTCAGCATTAACCTCTGCCTGAGCCTCACATTCCATGAAGAGTCAACCTACCACTCCAAACAGACAGGCCCCTCTTCTCCCACAGGAATAGGCTTGGTGTCCAGTCCTTGCCCACATGAGCTCCTCAGTCTAGAAGGTCCTCCCTCCTCTCTACCTCCTGACCCCTACCAAGCTGTGGAGGCAAGGTCAAGTCCATGTTTCTTTGTCCCTGTTCCCAGGAGCCTCTTCTAGACTTAGCAGAACACACTGACAGGTAGGAGACATGAACAGGTGTGTTCATGCTATACTCCTGTCTTTTACCTGCAAGCAGGACATGGGCTTCTTGGGTGGAGGGCAGAAACCATGATTCCTCTGTCATGTCATAGTACCTGAGCATGCATATGGCTTCCATGTGCCTTGCCACTTAGGAGTCAGTGTTGGTGAGATGGAGAGACAAATCGCCAGGACAGAAGGCTCATCATGCTTTTTCCTTATAGCAGTAAGAAGTTCCTAAAATTAGAGAGGTAACAATAAAAATTTTAAAAGACAGTCAATATAGATAGGTAAATGGGGTTAAATCACACAAATAAGGTTCAGTTTGGGTACAGAAAGTTGGAGACAAATGACTTCTGAGAGATTAAAATGTTAATCCTTCCAGAGCCTTCCTCCACCCTTACCAAGAACCTGCTCCTGTTCTACCCTGTTGTTAAGTCTCTCTAATAGGTTCAACTTATGAGAGAACCAGCCCCAAGAGACCACTAATTTCCAACACCCATTTCAGTCAGAAGACTATGTCTATGTCAAAGAATTCCAAGAAGGACTAATACCCTGCTGAAATGGAAGGAATCTGACTCACAACATGAACTCATCACATGTGAGTCAAGACAACAGAAAAGTAGACAGCCTGCAGAGACCCCAACCACCATCTAAAGATAAGACTGAAAAACTGTTAATCATGGTTTTCCTCTTGCTCGGACTATGTGAGGAATAACTCTATGCTTAGTCCTTCAACTTTTTGAGATTACCAAATGGGATGAATTCTGTGTTCACATCTTTCCCCAGGTGTACAATTATGATGGGGAGGGGAAAAGGGTACATATGGGACTCATGCATTGATCTAAATGAGTGGCCCCTGTCTTAGTTCCCCTCCTAGTGGAAATAAATATAGCAGGCTCCACAGCTATAAGGACCACTACACTCATTACAGGAATCCAAAATTTCAAAACCTTAAGCAGACAAATAGATCTGAACGAAAGTAAATTTTTAAAAAACCCTGTAAGCCACTTAAAAATTCCCTTAATTCACCAGCTGAGGTAGTTTTACAAAACAAAAGAGGATTAAATTTGATGTTTTTAAAATAAAAAAATATGTATGGCCTTAGGGGAGACCTATTGTTTCTATACTAACCACTCAGGTGTCTTTCATCATAGTTTATCTTTGATTAAAAAAAAAAAGGTTCAAAAAAAGTGAAAATAAAAAGCTGAAAACCTGAGAAAAATTGGTACCAAAATCTTTTCTCTTGGTCCCTCTAGTTAACTACTCTAATAACCACAATGATGAGACCTCTCACCCTAGTTATGTTGGGACTTTTAATCAGGCCATGCATGATAAACTGTTCAACTAAATATGTTAGAGACATAATCCAGTCTGTTAAGCTAATGTTGCACACTCACTACAATCACCTATGCTCTACTAATAAATCAATGATCTGATTATGTACAAAAAACCAGTGGGGAATGTGATGGGCTGACAGATCTGACTCCATGAGAATGTTATAGGCCAGACTTTAAGGGAAATGACTAAACAGACTCCATTTTGCTCTGAGACTCCATGCTATGTAGGAAACAAGCTTCTCCTATGGGAACACCCTGCCTCTGTACCCATCCTCAGTTACTTAGTGTGACATGTTGAGTAACACAAAGTGACAATTCTTATGTAATGAAAAATTGCTGTCTTTTGATCTCTATTGCTCCTAACCAGTGTACCATGTAAACAGTAATTGTGTAACTATTAGTAACCATTCTTTAGTTTGTACCTAAGTAAGGGTCATTTTGACCCACTTCCTCCTCTGTTGATGATTTCATGATGTTATTTGTAATTTTGAATCATAGCAACAAACACTTATGATTGATGTGATTTTTTTGTTATAAGACCCCCTACAACCTGGTGGTCAGGGCTTTTCTCTCAGTAGCCATTTTTGGGGGCATTGTGTGAGATAGTCAGTGGCAAGCTTAATAAAGAGTCTCAAATTTGGACTTCTCAGTGGGAATGGGTCTGTTCTTAAGTTGTGCCCCATAACACTGCATTGTGTGATCTTGAATTTTTAAGTTTCTTTTTCCTCTTACTTATGAATTCATGTGCATGGATATTATACCTGGTTCTGTTGAACTGTACTTAATTCCCTCTCACCTCAGTTGTTTTTTATCAGTCCATACCTCATAACTTATTGAAATGCTTCAACTTTTTTTTCAAGTAACATTTTAAAAACTCTTTAAAAATTAAAACATTGTATATATAACTAAAGTCTCTGCAATCAAAACAAAGACTAGGTCACTCCCCATGTCACTGAACCACAGCAGAATGCAAATCTTAATTTTATGAAAATGGGCACAAAATAAAGAAGATATAAGGGAAAATGGGGATAGAGGGAGCTTAAATTGTGGCTTCCAATTCCTAAAAATTTTCTGAGAACTGAAAATTTTTGTTTTTGAAATTTCCTGTTAAATGACATGTTAACTCATGTTTTCTTATTTACTCTTAATTATGCTCCAGTTATTCCTTTTATAATGGAAAAAAATTGATTTTATTAGTATCACCAATGCCAAACCAGACTTTAAAACAATTAAAATATTTCATAAGCAAAAAGGTATTTTCACATTTGCTACAATCATAGCAAATATATTTCTTGGCATAATGCAGTCTTTGGAGTATAAAATATCTCCAGCTGCAAGATTATGTATATAAAACTCCCATTGTTGTTTAAGTAATAGTGGATTAATCAAATTAAAAATTACACTATAAAACAAAATGGAAATAATTTACTCATAAGATTCATATTGAAATCATCTTTATTCATGCAGTATTATTCTCAGAATTTTAATTTAATTAAGCTTCGGTTGGAGCAAAAATATAATAACTAACTAAAAGCAGTTACTGAAACTAAAAATGAGAGATAATTCATATTTTGAAGAGAGATAAAAATTATTGTCAGGATTCATCATGTGGTTCTGGATGTTCAATATCAGGCTCATTTGAAGGTGGAATCAATCCTGAAGGGAACTCGATTCTCCTTTCAGAATGTGTGTGTGTGGGGGATTCAGCTCTTGGCAGAGAATAAGGAGGAAAAATGCCTCAGTGAATAGACAATTTGCATTGGATAGGAGGCGTTTCTCCTGGTTCTGATGGTCTACTATAATTAGAATCTGTCTTGCCTTTGTAGAACAGAAGGTGGATCAGAATATGGTCAGCCTGGTGGAGGGATTATCCTCTTACCTTCTGATTCCCGTGGTGACAGGGACCCAGTGTCAGCAGGTGCTCTATGAGGATCAGTTACCCATATCATAGCTTGATTCTCTTCTTTCTTTGCTAATCTGATGGTCCAGAGGATTCTCTGGGCCTCCTGAGCCACTTCCTCCTTCCCCTGGATGTAAAGGTGACAATCTGAGTAGACCCTTCTTTTCCAAAGAAAAAGGTCTCATTTCACATGAAGGTCCACTCAGTGGTGAGGGGACATACGGGGACTGCCCTCTGGCAAATGCTGGATTTGAAACATCAAGTGCATAAGGATCTTCTTCTAAAAGTTTAAATTTAAACTCCATTTCAGTTGATTTTTGTCTGTTGTGAGCATTTACTATCTTTAAATACTTGAGTTTTTTTTTTCAGCACTCCAAGCTGCCAAGGCATCATCACGTGCTTTTTTCTCATAAGAAATACTCTGCGACTGATAATAATGAATGGTTGCATCCAATTCTTCCTCAAGATCTTTGGCTCACATTCTACAGGTTTCCAGCTCTTCAGTTGCATGGCTGATCTTTTTATCAACTTCAGAAAACCTCTCCTCTTCCTCTAACCAGCACTTTTCCTCTACTCTTAATTTCCTGTGGAGTTTCATTGCATTTTCTTGATACTGTTCCATCTTTACTTTAAATTTCTGTTGAAGCTTCTGATTCTGGTTTTCAAACTGTGTAGTTTCTGACTGCAAAGATTCTTGTTCAGTATGAAGATTTTTAATATGTTCTATAAGATCTTGCTTTATCTACTTCAGATACAAAAGTACAAATTTGACTCCTTTCTCCTTCTAAGGTTTCTAAAGAGGCATTTAACTCAGCAGCATAAACCAGTTCCTTCAAAGCTTCTTTTAGCTGATTATCTAAGTGAGCACCAATTTCTCATTCACTCTTCATCTCCAACTCCAAGTTACCATCATCCGTTAGACTGGAGATGTGGCTTAGTGGTTAAGTGTTCCTGGGTTCAATCCTTGGTATGAAAAAAAATACATATATATATATATATACATATATACATACATAAGTTATGAATATATAAATTGACCTTTTCTAACACATGTACCTTCCATATAGAGATAAAATACAACTTTGGATATTATAATTCAGTACCAGTTACATCTTAAACAGATAGAGGCTGAGAGATGTTATTTTTACAGTTTCAAAAGTATTTTCACAGTATCTCATTCATTATTAAAACAATCCTGTGGGCTATCGATGCACAAGAGGAGAGAGTTAATATTGTAACAACAAAAGAAGAAAAAGATAAGATGCCCAACAGTTACTTTTCTACTCTCTAAAAATACTTAATATATTTAAATATTTTTTAATAAAGATAATCTCCTCTATGCCAAATGAAAAGGACAGCAACCTAATATTTGTCTTATTGATCTGGGGTCCCCACAGCTATTACCAATGAAAATAGTGCCCACACAGGCCACACCCTAAATTGCCTATACCAGCTGAAGAATTCTGTCAAATTCAGAAAATGAAGGAAAGTCGCTTCCGATGATGGATTATGTTAGTTTCCCTACTAATGCTTTCTATCTTGTTTTCTTCCCATTAGGATCATATCATCACCATTTTATAGATACTCCTTCTGCCTTCCTTGGAAGGGCAAAATGTTCTCTCTGCTTATCTGTGCCAAGTATTCCACATACATTGACTCCAGTTCATATTTAGCATAATAATAAAGTTCTGAACACATACTGAAAAGCCTAAAAGGAAATTATCAGATGATAAGAGCACAGCAAGCAACTCCAAGCTTTTCTCTATTTAATGTTCTATTTATTTATGTTGAAATACTTGTTTGCTCTTTTTCTAGTCACTAGGGAAAGATTTTCCATAAATGCAACTGGTTAAATGAGCATAAAAAGTCAGTGAAGTTTTGTTTTGTTACTAAAAAAGATATTTGTTATATGTGTTTAGACACTATTCTGGAGCAATTGGGAAAACTATATTAATCTCATATAAATGAAGGCAGCTTTGTTTTTCTAAATCACATATGTATGAAATGATTCTTAACAAACCCGCTAATTAAGCTTGTCCTATGCATGTACATTCCATATAGAGATAAAATGCAACTTTGAGTATTGTAATTCAGCACCAGTTACATATAAACACAAAGAGGCTTAGAGAAGTTATTTTGCCAGCTTACAAAAGTATTTTCACATACATAATCTCATTCATTCTTAAAACAATCCTGTGTGCTAGGGATGCACAAAAAGAGAGAGTTAATATTGTGAACACAAAAGAAGAAAAAGAATAAGATGCCCAACAGCTATTTTTCTACACTCTAAAAATAGTTAATTCTGGACTATCTCAATAATCTCACTTCAAAGGTTATTGGCAAATACTAATTTTAAGAGTTTTCATCATTTAACTTTGCTTTATTCAGACAGCAATAAAGTGCTATTTTCTCATGAACCTGAATCTCACAGCTCAAAATGTTGTCCACTGTCTCCTCCTTAAATCCAAAGTTTTTTCCCAACTTTTGAGCTTGAAATGTTTTAAACCTTTGGAAATGTTTCAAAATTATACAACAAAGATGCCCTCCAGGGTTTGGGGACTTATCTCAGTGGCAGAGTGCTTGCCTAGCATGCACAAGGCCCTGAGTTCGGTCCTCAGCCCTGAAAAAAAAAAAAAGAGAAAAAAGAAAAAAATGCCCTCCATCTGGATTCACCAGTCAACATTGCCACACCTGCATTATGCATGCACTGGAGCATGTGTATGCATGCATGTATGATGCATGTACATGCAATATACTTAATATGCTACCTTTGAAATATTGTGAATATATTTTTTATTAATTATACAATAATAAATACCATCATTAAAATACATTTTACATAATTCATATATGAACCATCTGGAAGTTAGCAACAAGAATCATGTCAATTTAGTTGTAAATAATTCACTATGGATATTCTATGAACAAAGACTTTTTCTTATATAGCACAATTATCACACTTAGGAAATATTTTTACTGATACAATGTAATTATCTAACATATAACCCATTTTCAAATTTTCCCCAAATGAGCCAATACATGCCTTTATAGCTGTTTCCACCATCTAAGATGCAATCTAGGATCACAGGCAACATTTAGATGTCACATCTTTCTAGTCTCCTTTAAACAACAAATATTGCCCCCAGACTTTCTGGTCTATAAGGACCTTCACTTCTTACAAGTGTTCATTTGAGGGTTTTTTGGATTGTTTCCTCCTATTCAATTCAGGTTAAGAACTGTGGGCAGGGATGCTGCTTCAATGATGTGTAGGGAATGAATCAGAGGGTACATCGACATCCGTTTGCTCCTGGTCTCATGATGTTCAATTGTTTAAATCTCATTGTTTATTTAAGGTATTCTCCATTGTCAAGGTGTCTCTTCTCTTTGCAATGAAGTATGCCACTGGTCACCCTTTGAGGACAGTCTGTTCCCCCAACAATCTTTCACTTACTGATTTTACATCAAGAGCACTCTTGCCTGAATCACTTATTGATTACTATGTTTGGCATAAAATAGTGATTTTTTCCCATCATCCTTCTCCATTCATTAACTCTTCAAAAGTGCTTCATGAAAACAAAAAACATCCAGGACTACCTATACAAAAGGGTTAGAAAAAGAAATCAGAAGCTTCCTTCCAGCTAAGCTCACACACCCAAGTGAACTCTGAAGTCAGCTCTGTACTTGCTCTGTATATGGTGATATTTCCCTATGGTGGATCTGCTTCAAAGGAACTCTTCCATTGTGTAAGTTGTGGATGTTTACCATGTACTTTGTGACAAGATGAGGATGGGATACTGCCAAAGTATCTAAAGGAATTGCATTTTCAAGCTCCATTCAGCTTCCTCTCTGAAGTAGAAGGCAGGACTCAGAAAATATCAGAATAAGAAAAGTGGACATTGGCTGGAAAATTCAAGACATCATTTTAAAGTGTGCTTGGCTCTGAAACTTTAAGTGTAGATCAAGCACCTCAAAATGATACTCTTTCCTCCTTTGTCTCACATAACTTCCATTCAAAGAAGGACTAAGTATTCCATTCTATTCCTTTCTAAATACTTCTCTTATGAAAAGATAACCTGAGCCCCTATATGTTCTTAACTTTATAGACATAGGCTACCAGGCTTTGGGGAATGATCCTCTTAGTTCCATGGTAATGCCAAACCCAGCACTTTCTAGGTTTATCCCCTAACACTGAGTTCCATCCCACCAAAAATTGAGGCAATGTAAAAAAAAAATTAATTATACAATCACAGTGTAATCCATGAATATTCAGCTAATGGTGCTACCCTAGAATGCTGTTTTTAAGTGTTTCATCTTGCTCCTTTTCAAAGTGCCAAGAGAAATCCAAAATTAATGTGTGCACTTTGCCAGCACAATATATAAAAGAAGAAATAAATCGTTAAATACTCATCTTGTAAATCTTAATCTTTAAAGGGGTCATTAGAGAGCTAATCCAATGTCTTATCCAATGCCAGGTTCATGTCCTCAGTATCTAAAATAGTGATGCCATCTCTGTTTCAATACTCAAGTTGGATGATGGTCCATGACACATGATAGTTAATTTCATCAATCAACAATTACATTGAAACAGCCTGGAAACCAGGGAACTAAGAATCAATGTGTTTTGCACATAAGCCCACCAGCATATTGTAAAAATACAGTGATAGGAAAACTCAAATTTAATAGGCTACCTTAAAATAGTAAGATTTTCCAAAGCAATGAAAGGAAAATTCTATTTATTGAAAGTTGAAAATTCTATTTATTGAAAGTACCAATAGTAAGCAAGTCAACAGGTAATGTATGTACAAAATACATTTTCAGGCCAAGGAGAGTGGGGATTTTTCCCACTGTGTCTCTTGCCCTGAAAGAGATCTACCTCAGTACCATTAAGTCAGTTCCATCTGTATCTTCCATCAAAAAGTCCCAGGAGGGGCTGTGGTTGTGGCTCAGTGGTAGAGCACTTGCCTAGCATGTGTGAGGTTCTGAGTTTGACTCTCTAGCACCACATATAAATAAATAAAATAAAGATCCATTGACAACTAAAAAAAATTAAAGCCAGGTGTCTCACTTCATTTCCTTCTCTTCCCCACACTTGCTTTTACAGATTTGGTCTCACTTGGTTCAGAATCTCTTCTATACCTTTGATTTACCCACAGTCCAAAGCAGAGCAGCCATGGTCACTCAAACACAAGGGCATATGGATATGAGAGACAAGTGAGCATGAGAGATCACAATGGTGCTACCACCAAAATGAAAAAGGAAAAGAATCTGGCTGGGAGACAGTTTGGGTTTAGAGTCCCAAACTTGCAGATGAGGCAAACATGTTCAGTGTCTGGGTATGAAATGCCAAGTCAATACTGCCCAGAGTCATCAGTAGAGACAGCAGTTGAAAATATGACCAATCCATTGTCTAAGGAAAAGAGAAATGAGGGAAGAGAACAGTAAAAAAGACATCTACCTATCCATCCCTTGAGCCTTCTTACCTATATTTTTAAATTTGTTTTCTTATTTTCCCCCAGTGAATACTCTCCTATTCCTATTGTGTGTTGTAGAATCAAGAGTCAAGTCCCAACTTTCTCCTAGTTTAATGGGAACAGAGAAGACAATCTACAGAATTGTTTGGGCTGATTCTGATCATCATCTAAAAATATGTATGAAATAGCTCATATCAGTGGGGCTTTATCAATGCTGAGCACCTTCCCTGCAGAATGAAGACCACTTCTACAGGTACCCTGGCATGTCATCTCTCTTTGATGAGAACATGAAAGGATGTTCTTATATTAAATTCATGCATTCATTCAATGCAAACTAAAAAATCCATCATGTGAGGCACACAAAGTCCTCACTCCACTAAATCTTATAGTATTTAAATATTTTTGTGCATAGTCAAAGGTAATGTTTTGCCTTGTATCATTTTGGGACACTCCACTGTATCTGTGAATAGAAGTGAAATTTTATAATTTTCTTTCCATGTTGGCAAATAAACAACTTATATCACACAAGCAATTATATGGTTTGAGGATAATGACTACTTCCTTTGTAATTATAAACAAAACTACATATTCTTAAACTTATTTGTTGACTTTACTCATACCCTGCAGCTATTAGTGTGAAGTTCATGAAATCTTTTATGTCACAAGAGTCTGAACTCAAGTTACCCAGGCCTTTCTCTAAATGCTCACTGCTAAGTCCCTCTTCTTGGACCTACCAGTTCCCTCTCCCCAATTCTTAGCATCTCCCTTTCCCCACCTCTTTCCCCCCCAACCAGATTCTCCAGATTCTTCTTCTCTTTCGTATTGGCATCACCAACTCAGGCAGTCTAAGGTCTCCTTCTCTAGATTCTGTTAATTATGTGTATAATCTCCAAAACATATATGTACATGTTCATGTTTGTGTTTCTCCCACCAATTTATAAGTAAATCTCCAACCAATTTAACATTTAGGTTTAAGTTTCCTTATGTTTTTCTATAAATATTTCATGTAAGTTTCTCTCTCTCTCTTTCTCCACTAGAATAAACCAGTAAGCTATTGGGGGGAACACATCCATATGTGGAGTGTGTGAGTGTGTGTGTGTGTGTTCACTAGCACCATTGTATGCAATTTTATGAAATATAGATGTAGACAATATTTGCAAGTGACTAGAATACCTCTTGGTATTTATAAAATTTCATAGAATACCTTATATATGTTGACCATTTGATAAACACTTTATTTTTTTTTTATTTATTTATTTTTTTTTACGTTTACATAGGGTAATGATGTTTATTATATTTTTCCCCTCCCCCCCACCCCTCCCACCCCTCCCACCCCTCCCACCCCTCTTTTCCCTCTACACAGTCCTTCTTTCCTTCATTCTTACTGCTCTCCTTAGCCTAACTCTAAACCTAACCCTAAACCTAATGCTAGCCCCTCCCACCCCCCATTATATGTCCTCATCCACTTATCAGCGAGATCATTCGTCCTTTAGTTTTTTGAGATTGGCTTATCTCACTTAGCATGATATTCTCCAATTTCGACCATTTGCCTACAAATGCCATAATTTTATCATTCTTCATTGCAGGAGTAATATTCCATTGTATAAATATGCCACAGTTTCTTTATCCATTCATCAACTGAAGGACATCTAGGTTGGTTCCACAATCTGGCTATGGTGAATTGAGCAGCAATGAACATTGATGTGGCTGTATCTCTGTAGTATGCTGATTTTAAGTCCTTTGGGTATAGGCCAAGGAGTGGGATAGCTGGGTCAAATGGTGTTTCCATTCCAAGCTTTCTGAGGAATCTCCACACTGCTTTCCAGAGTGGTTGCACTAATTTGCAACCCCACCAGCAATGTATGAGTGTTCCTTTTTCACCACATCCTTCGCCAACACCTATTGTTGCTTGTATTCTTGATAATCGCCATTCTAATTGGGGTGAGATGAAATCTTAGGGTAGTTTTGATTTGCATTTCCCTTATTACTAGGGATGTTGAACATTTTTTCATATATCTGGTGATTACTTGTACATCTTCTTCTGTGAAGTGTCTGTTCATTTCCTTAGCCCATTTGTTGATTGGATTATTTGTATTCTTCGTGTAGAGTTTTTTGAGTTCTTTATAGATTCTGGAAATTAGCGCTCTATCTGAGGTATGGTTGGCAAAGATATTCTCCCACTCTGTAGGCTCTCTCTTCACATTTCTGATAGTTTCCTTTGCTGAGAGAAAGCTTTTTAGTTTGAATCTATCCCAGTTGTTTATTCTTGCTTTTATTTCTTGTGCTATGGGAGTCCTGTTAAGGAAATCTGATCCTGAGCCAACAAGTTGAAGATTTGGACCTACTTTTTCTTCTATAAGATGCAGGGTCTCTGGTCTGATTCCGAGGTCCTTGATCCATTTTGAGTTGAGTTTTGTGTAGGGTGAGAGATAGGGGTTTAGTTTCATTCTATTGCATATAGTTTTCCAGTTTTCCCAGCACCATTTGTTGAAGAGGCTATCTTTTCTCCATTGCATATTGTTGGAACCTTTGTCTAGTATGAGAAAATTGTATTTATTTGGGTTTGTGTCCATGTCCTCTATTCTGTACCATTGATCTACCTGTCTATTTTGGTACCAATACCATGCCAGTTTTTGTTACTATTGCTTTGTAGTAGAGTTGAAGATCTGGTATTGCAATACCCCCTGCTTCGCTCTTGCTACTGAGGATTGCTTTAGCTATTCTAGGTTTTTTATTCTTCCAGATGAATTTCATAATTGCTTGCTCTATTTCTGCGAGGTACATCATTGGGATTTTAATTGGAATTGCATTGAATCTGTATAGAACTTTAGGTAGTATAGCCATTTTGACGATATTAATTCTGCCTATCCAGGAACATGGGAGATCTTTCCATCTTCTAAGGTTTTCTTGAATTTCTTTCTTTAGTGTTCTGTAGTTCTCATTGTAGAGGTCTTTCACCTCTTTTGTGAGATTGATTCCCAAGTATTTTATTTTTTTCGATGCTATTGTGAATGGAGTAGTTTTCCTAATTTCTCTTTCTGAAGATTCATCACTTATGTATAAAAATGCATTGGATTTATGAGCATTGATCTTGTAACCTGCTACTTTACTGAATTCACTTATGAGTTCTAAAAGTTTTCTGGTGGAATTTCCAGGTTCCTCTAAATATATAATCATGTCATCAGCGAACAGGGATAGTTTGAGTTCTTCTTTTCCTATTCGTATCCCTTTAATTTCTTTGGTTTGTCTGATTGCTCTGGCTAGAGTCTCAAGGACGATGTTGAATAGAAGCAGTGAAAGAGGGCATCCCTGCCTTGTTCCAGTTTTTAGGGGGAACGCTTTCAGTTTTTCACCATTTAGAATGATATTAGCCATGGGCTTAGCGTAGATGGCCTTTATAATGTTTAGGAATGTTCCCATTACCCCAATTTTTTCTAGTGTTTTGAGCATGAAGGGATGCTGTATTTTATCAAATGCTTTTTCTGCATCTATTGAAATAATCATGTGATTCTTAACTTTAAGTCTGTTGATATGGTGAATGACATTTATTGATTTCCGAATGTTGAACCAACCTTGCATCCCTGGGATAAAACCCACTTGATCGTGGTGCACTATCTTTTTAATATATATTTGTATGCGATTTGCTAAAATTTTGTTGAGAATTTTTGCATCGATGTTCATTAAGGATATTGGTCTGAAATTTTCTTTCCTTGATGTGTCTCTGTCTGGTTTAGGTATCAGGGTGATATTGGCTTCATAGAACGAGTTTGGTAGGGTTCCCTCCTCTTCTATTTCATGGAATAGTTTGAGGAGTATTGGAATGAGCTCTTCTTTAAAGGTTTTATAGAACTCGGCTGAGAACCCATCTGGTCCTGGACTTTTCTTTGTTGGTAGGCTTTTGATGACCTCTTCTATTTCATTGCTTGAAATTGGTTTATTTAAGTTGTGTATGTCCTCCTCGTTCAGTTTAGGTAGTTCATATGTCTCTAGAAATTTGTTGATGTCTTCAAGGTTTTCTGTTTTGTTGGAGTATATATTTTCGAAATAGCTTCTAATTATGTTTTGTATTTCACTCGTGTCTGTTGTGATGTTTCCTTGTTCATTCCGAATTTTAGTAATTTGAGTTTTCTCCCTTTTTCTCTTTGTTAGTGTGGCTAAGGGTTTATCAATTTTATTTATTTTTTCAAAGAACCAACTATTTATTTTATTAATTTTTCCGATTGTTTCTTTTGTTTCGATTTCGTTGATTTCGGCTCTGATTTTAACTATTTTGATAAACACTTTAGATCATAATATTACTTACAAGGCCAACATAAATTCATTCCACTCATATCCAAGTCTATTTGGAGAGGTCCTATTTTGATGAGAGAAGAAGGGGTAGGAGGAGAAAGTAAAGTTTTTAGCATATTGATGTAATTGTTACTAATATTATAGTACTGTCCTAGTGGATTAAGGCAACAACACTAACAAAGTTTAGGAAAAAGATAGATGAGTTATGAGTAATTAATACAGGAAGAAAAAAGTCTAATATCTAAGACATCAAAGTTAACAATATCTTGTGACCCATAATAATCGGACTCAGGTCTTTATTTCTCGAACAAAGGTGATAAGTTCATACAGAGTGAACGTTTCTTCCTGAGCAGTCAAAAGTCAGAAAACCAGCTGAAGCTCCTTAGAACCACTCTTCAACCAGTTAAGCAGACCTACTGCCAAGCTTCAAACAAGAAAGTGAATGCCTAGAGTTGGAAAGAGTAGTAACAATCATCAGAAATAAGGAGGCCAAAGGAAATAAATGTCACACAGCTCAATTGGTCTTCACTGAAGTGCAGGTATGGAAGGGTGACTGGGCCAGGCAGGTGAAGAGAGACCAGAAAGAAAATCACCCAGAAACAAGACATAATGAACAGCCCCATGTTGGTGAGAGAGAGATGGCATCCTTGAGAGCAAACTTGACATTTCTAATTTCTATGATGACTGGAATCTCAGGGGCTCATATGGGCACAAATGCACATGGACGCACACACACACACACTCATCTGCACGAGCACTAGGTTGAACCCATATTTACTCATTATTTAGGGGTCTCAACACTTTGAAATGAAACCAGCTCCTTGTTTTTACATTTAAGACATTTCTCAAAGTGATGTGCAGTGATTTGATGGACTTTTTAAAAAATTTTATTGTAAACAAATGGGATACATGTTGTTTCCCTGTTTGTACATGGCATAAAGGCATAACATTTGTGTAATCATAAATTTACATTGGGCAATGCTGTTTGATTCATTTTGTTATTTTTTCCCTTCCCCCCCACCCCTCCTACCCCTCCCCTCCCTCTATACAGTCCTTCCTTCCTCCATTCTTGCCCCCTCCCTAACCCTAACTCTAACCCTAACACTAACCCCTCCCACCCCCATTATGTGTCATCATCCACTTAATAGTGCTATCATTCTTCCTTTGTTTTTTTGAGATTGGCTTATCTCACTTAGCATGATATTCTCCAATTTCATCCATTTGCCTGCAAATGCCATAATTTTATCATTCTTCATTGCGGAGTAATATTCCATTGTAAATATATATACCACAGTTTCTTTATCCATTCATCAACTGAAGGACATCTAGGTTGGTTCCACAATCTGGCTATTGTGAACTGAGCAGCTGTGAACATTGATGTGGCTGTATCTCTGTAATATGCTGATTTTAAGTCCTTTGGGTATAGGCCAAGGAGTGGGATAGCTGGGTCAAATGGTGGTTCCATTCCAAGTTTTCTAAGGAGTCTCCACACTGCTTTCCAGAGTGGCTGTACTAATTTGCAGCCCCACCAGCAATGTATGAGTGTACCTTTCTCCCCACATCCTCGCCAACACCTGTTGTTGCTTGTAATCTTGAAAATCACCATTCTAATTGGGGTGAGATGGAATCTTAGGGTAGTTTTGATTTCCATTTCTCTTATTACTAGAGATGTTGAACATTTTTCCATATGTTTGTTGATTGCTTGTAGATCTTCTTCTGTGAAGTGTCTATTCATTTCCTTAGCCCATTTGTCAATTGGATTATTTGCTTTCTTGGTGTAGAGTTTTTTGAGTTCTTTATAGATTCTGGAGATTAGTGCTCTATCTGAAGTATGATTGGCAAAGATTTTCTCCCACTCTATAGGCTCTTTCTTCGCATTGCTGATAGTTTCCTTTGCTGAGAGAAAACTTTTTAGTTGAATCTATCCCAGTTATTAATTCTTGCTTTTATTTCTTGTGCTATGGGAGTCCTGTTGAGGAAGACTGGTCCTAAGCTGACTTGTTGAAGCTCTGGCCTACTTTTTCTTCTATAAGATGCACGGTCTCTGGCCTGATTCTGAGGTCCTTAATCCATTTTGAGTTTAGTTTCATGCATGGTGAGAGGTTTGGGTTTAGTTTCATTCTGTTGCATATGTATTTCCAATTCTTCCAGCACCATTTGTTGAAGAGGCTATCTTTTCTCCATTGCATATTTTTGGCCCATTTGTCTAGTATGAGAAAATTGTATTTATTTGGGTTTGTGTCCATGTCCTCTATTCTGTACCATTGATCCACCTTTCTATTTTGGTACCAATACCATGCTGTTTTTGTTACTATTGCTTTGTAGTAGAGTTGAAGATCTGGTATTGTGATACCCCCTGCTTC
Organism: Sciurus carolinensis; assembly: GCF_902686445.1. NCBI lineage: Eukaryota > Metazoa > Chordata > Mammalia > Rodentia > Sciuridae > Sciurus > Sciurus carolinensis. Next base: position 1,785,262 of record NW_025920131.1, read on the forward strand.
ACTCTTTCTGCCAAGGATTGCTTTAGCTATTCTGGGTTTTTTATTCTTCCAGATGAATTTCATAGTTTCTTGCTCTATTTCTGTAAGGTACATCATTGGGATTTTAATTGGATTTGATGGTCTTAGAAACAACTGTTTTCAACTCTGAAGAGACCCCTTATGGCAGGATGGAGACACTGAGTGGGTCTTTTTGAGGCTTCACTTAAAATTGCCAACATCCCTCTTGCCTTTCTCCTACAAAATAAGGCTTCAAAGTAATGGGAATATACAGATTGAAGAGGTAGAAACTCTCCCTCTAAAAAAGCACAGGTGGATCTACTAAATGCAAAATGAATTGAGAGGGAATATAGTTTTGCTTCCTGGCCATCAAAAACAGTTTGGTGGACTTGTGCCAAAACTGGAAATAAAAGTGTGCTCTTTTCTCCCTGCACCCTACAGAGTTGGCTTTGAATCACCTGTGCTCCACAGGGCACAGAAGGAAACAAAACTCAGGTTCTTTTAAAATTTTATTATATATGGTTTGATATGAGACAGTGTCCTTAAAACCTTTACAAAAAGTTATTGTCAGCTACTTCTTGTATATGCTGAACTTTTCTTTTATGCCCTGGAATTTAAATCCATGTTTCCCTCTGGTTATACCTTCTGATCCCAGAGACAGCCTCAGGGACTTGGCCCAGTCCCTTAGACCAGACTCAGGTGTGCCTGGATGGGTGGGTTCCAGCTCTTGGCTTGTAGGGACCGAGGCTGATTTTGCAGCCAACTGGCACATGTTGGCCAGCTCTGCAGCATTCTGGTCACCCACCCCTAAGCAGCACCCTGTTGGGCCTCTGGCCCTTCCCAGCTCACATTCTGCCTTACCAGTCTATGAAATGAGGAACAGCTGTCCATTATTCATGTCTGATATGCCACACAGAAGGGAAGAAATCTATCACATTTGGATTAAAAATTATCTTCAAACTTAGGGAATTCCTTAATAAGACTTATTATATCCTGAAGTATATAAATATTTGTATTTTTTGTTTTCTTTTTTAACTAGATAACTGAGCTTAGAGTGTGAAACTATCCTGAGTCAATATTAGAAAACTAGGAGCTAAAATATTGAAACAGAAATATTTTGTATTTTAACGTGCATTGATTCACACAGTGTCAATTCTAAAGAGAAAAATATAAAACAACAAAATGCTATATTTTCAGCATAAAAAGTTTAAATGTATAATATATTAGACTGAAATATTTTCTCTAGAAAGGAAATGAAAATTAAAAGGAATTTTAATAGTCAACTAATATAATTAAAGAAGAAATTAATGGCTCAAACTAACAGTCATGTCTAAGAAACATACAAGTCAATCAGAAGGCAGCTCCACTGGCCAAAGACAGAACAATTGGAATATCAAAGGGAATAACTGTAACTGATTCAAATATATCAAATCTTTGAAATTCATGGGTTTATAATGAGTTGATGAGTTGTTCATCCCAATCTCTCCTCACCTGACCTCCAAAAGAAAGAAAAACTCTGGTTGAACACAAGCCGAGTTTGCTAGGATCCCAAATGAGTAGTCTAAATGTTAACAAATGAAAGGAAAGACTAAGTAATGGATTCATCTTTTCCTTTACAAACTATTTTTCAAAATAATCAATTAATTGGTGATGAGAATTGAGTCTATATAAAGAATCCCAACTAGTAAATGGGCAGAGAATGATGGAATTTGATATTTTTTATTTTATCACTCCTAGGGAAAATCAATAGTTGCAAAAACCATTAGGTGGTAGGTAGATGGGGAATTTTTAAAAATGATCCAGATGAAAGCCAAGGTTGGCAAGGTTATAGGTAGGTTTAACAGCTGGTTGAAACCCTATTCTATCTGAAGGGCCATTCAGAGAATGGGAGCATCAGATGAACCCATTCTCTCACTGGCTGCAGATGACAATGCTGTCTCAAGGAGCTTTTTACTGGAGAGATGTGGAATATGAGTCATATGAAAAAACAAAAAGTCCTGGAAGAAACCAATTGGGGAGGTGGTGTGGACAACTTAACCAGTACAGGAACAAAGATATGAATTCCAACCCACAATCTCAGAAGCCATGCAAGCAAGAGGAAAGTAGAGGGAAATGTTTGGGAGAAAAAAACAAAAAACAAACAAACAAAAAAACTAGAATTTGGTACCCTGCTCAATTATCAAGTAAAGGAGTAATGAAGTCTTTCTAAAGCAAAAACTCAGGGAACATGTTGCCAATGCACTTATCCTGCAAGAAATATTAAAAGAAGTTCTTTGGAGTGAAGGGCAATGATGATGGTCAGAAGCAAATGTACATAAAGAAGAGATACATTGAGAATGAATAAGTAAAGGTAAAATGCAAAATTCATTTATCTTAATCTTAATGGATCTAACAGGTAACAGTTTGTTCAAAATATAATAGCAAAAATGCATTTAATCATGTGTGCTTATGTATAGATCTTATGTATGTGCATAGATGTGCCTGAGTGAATGACAACTTGGTACAGGGACTGGAGAAAGGAATTCAGATTACTATTATTTTAATGAACTCACACTACTCATGAAGGCCACAATATTATTTGAAAGGGGACTTGGATAAGTTATAAATGTATATTGCAACATCTAGGGCAACCACTAAAAAAAAGTATTGTAAAAAGGGTATGATATGCAACTGATATGCAAAGAAAAGAGAGAAATGGAATCAATAAAAACTACAATTAAAAACAGATGCCAGAAAAAAGTGAAAGACAAAAATAGGAGGAAAACAACAAGGAACAACAAAGAGAAACTGGTAATAAAAAGGGCAGATATGAATCCAAACATCTCAATCACCACTTTGACCATCAATGCACTAAATGTACTGACTGAAAGACAACTGTCAAAGTGGATTAAACAAATAAGACCCAGCTATATGTTGTCTTCCAAAAATCCATTTAAAATATGAAGATGAATATAAGTTAAGGGTAAACAGATGGAAAAAATATCATACTAATGGTAATCAAAAGACAGCAGGAGTAGCTATAGCAATTTTAGATACTAGCAGACTTAAAAGTCAGTAACGTTATCAAAGATTTAAAAAATAGTCATTGCCTAGTGATAAAGAAGTCATTTCTTCAAGAAGACATAACAATCCTTAAGGGGCATATATTTAATAACAGAGCATCAACGTCCATGAATCAAAAACTAATAGAACTACAAAGAGAAAGAAATGAATCCATGATTATAGTTGGAGATTTCAACACCCTTTGTCAGAAATGGACCGACCCAGCAGACAAAATCATTAAGAGAGTAGTTGAAATCAACAACACAATTAATCAGCTGGATATAATTGACACGAAGACCACTTCATTCAACAACAGCAGAATGTGCGCTTTCCTCAGCTCACCTGGAACACTTACTAAGACAGGCCATATTAAATGCACCTTAACAAATTTAAAATAGAATTTACAAAATGTCTACTCTCAGAACACAGTGGAAACTCAACTAGAAATCAATAACATAAACACACTTCTGCCTAATATGTGGATCAAAGAAGAACTCTCAAGAGAAATTTTATTTTTCACTAAATTATAATGAAAGCACAACTTATCAAATATCCAGGATGAAATGAAAGCAGTCAAATTTAAAAGCAGGGAAATTTAAAGCACAGAATACATATATTAGAAAAAAAGTAAGATCTAAAATCAACTATTTTACCTTCCACTTTAGGAAACTAATAGAAGGAAAGGTCAAGTAAATGCAAGGTAAGAAGAAGAAATGAAATTACAAAAATTAGAGTAGAAATCAATGAAACTGAAAACAGGAAATCAATAGAGAACAATCAATGAAACAAAAAATTGGTTCTTCGGAAAGGATCAGGAAAATCAATATAATCAAGTGAACTAAGAAAAAAACAAAGGATACAAATTTTGAAAATCAGAAATGAAAGAGGGGCTATCATTACAGATGTCATGGATATTGAAAGGATAATAAAGGAATACTATAAGCAATTCTATGCCTGAAATTTGATAACCTACATAAAATAGCCCAATTCATTGAAGGATACAGTCTACCAAAACTCACACAAGAAAAAATAGGTGACTGGTTTGAAATACACTATTCTTTTAAATTGACTATTTAAGATAAAGACACTTGAAAATGAGAAGGTACAAAATGATCACTTTGGACTTTTCAATGTTTCTTAGAAGCAGAAGATAAAATTCCCAGGTAAAAAGTTGTCCTTCCTACACATGAAATATGTAAGATCCTTACCTTCAAGGATAAGAATTCAAAACAGAGAATTCTGTGCAGACTGTTTAAATAAATGTTATCTTTTAAGCCTACCTACATTATTTAGCTGTTTCTTCACAATTATTCTTTGTTCAGTCCAGTCAATCAGTGAGTAACTGACTCTGTTTCTTCAAGTCTTCATTTTCTTATGAGGCTCCCATGCCATCTAAAACTTGTAAACAAATATGTATCCTCAGACCTAGACTAAACCTTAAGAGGATGGAGAAAGGCTTTGACTAGGCAAATCTCTAGAAAATAAACTGAATCAATCTTTAATAACATTCCCAAACAGAAAATGAAAGGCTAAATATGTTCACTGATAAATTCTACCAAACATTTAAAAAGAAATGATACTAATTGTCTACAATCTCTTGCATAAAATAAAAGCTGTAGGAATATTTTCTAATTCAATTCTATGAAGTCAGCATTTCCCTAATACTAAAACCAGACAGAAATGACACTATGTATCTTCCAGTTAGGTCATAGGGGACTTGAACTGTGTTCTCAATGAGGATTTTCTCTCTTTTTTAAAAAAAAAAACTAAATTTGCAGAAGGAACAAGAAAAAATGTAAAAACCCAGCCAGATTAAAGCACAGCACTGCCCAAAACTAAAAGTATGGAGAGAGACAGTACTCATCATTGTTACTTTGTTAAAAAAATGGAACTCTGATGTGAATGACAGATCATGACATAAGACTTCAATATTCAAATCAAAACACCATCTTCTTTCCTTTCCTCATTGCTAAACTAGGCATTTCTTCCAGTCACAATGTTCAAGAGAAGTAAATGAGAAGTAAAAAAGAAAAGAAAACTCACTTGGCAAGGACTTAGGTACCAGCTCCTGTTGGTCCCTATCTCCAAAATGAAGTTGGTAAGATTTCATGCTATTGCATTTTGGAATGGTGACTTGATTTGCTGCAGGAACCATTTTCTTTATTTAGTATGTATGCATGTATATATGTATCTATTCAGATTGAGTGGAATCCTAATCCTATAAAAGCCATCTTTCTAAAACACATAATTTAGTAGGTTCTCAAAGTGGTGAAGCCCAAACAACCATATAATTCCAGAACGCTTTCATCACCCTTAAAAGAAACCCAGTATGCATGGACCATCACTCTCCATTCTCCCCTTTCTCCAACAGCCTCTGGTGACCACTAATCTACATTCTGTGTCTATGGATGTGCCTGTCTGGACATTTCATATCAATGGCATCATACAACCTTGGACCTTACTACTGGGTTTCTTTTCAAGGTTTATCACATTTCAGCGTGTATCAATATCTCATTCCTTTTTAGGAATGAATAATATTCTATTGTATAGACATGCCAAATTTGTTTACCCACTCATCAACCAGCAGACATTTGAATTGTCTTCACTTTAAGTCATTATGCATAATACTGCTATGAGCATGTGTGTACTGAGTTCTTTTATGGACATATGTTTTCAATGAGGGGGTGTATAACAATGAGTAGAATTGAAGGATCATATGGTAACTCTGTTTCATTCACTTTTTGAGGAATGACCATACCATATCCCAAAATAGCTATCCCATTTTACATTCCTACCAGCAAAGGACAATATGTTTATTAACCATTTGTGTATCTTCTTTGGGAAACTATCTATTCAAATATTTGGCCTATTTTTAATGGGACTATTTGTCTTTTAATTATTGAGTTTAGAAGTTCTTTATCTATTTAGGACACAAATCCTTTATCAGAGGCATTGTTTGCAAATATTTTCTTGCATTCTGAGAGTAGTAGTCTTTCCACTTCCTTGAGAATATTGTTGGAAGTAGAGGTGATTTTGAAAACTATTTTTCCTGTGTGTGTGTGTGTGTGTGTGTGTGTGTGTGTGCGTGCGTGCATGCATGCATGTGGACATACACATACTTTTGTGTCATATATAACCACTACCTAGCCCAAGGTCAAAAAGATTTATGCCTCTTGTGGTCTAAGGATTTCGACTTTTAGCTCTTACATTTTAGTCACTGATCCATTTTGAGCTAACTTATATATGGTATGAGATAGAGGTCTAACTTCATTTCTTTGCCATTTTCTTTTTGTGACATTTTCTGGTTTTGTGGAGCTGTAACCCTCATAACTTTGCTTCAGTAGAAGCCATGGGTTAATTGTAAGAAAAGCAGGTGTGTATGTAATAAAATAAAACTATCAGTTAAATCATTTAAGAAAGAAAGTACTATATCTTAGAAGACTAGCTCAATGAAGAGTTGCTTACTATGGGTGAAATGTAACCTTTCAAAATTTTCCTAGACCACTAATGGATGGCACAGAGGGTGGTACAGAGGTTGGGGCTAAAGAGCATGCATTCCAAAGCCAGATTCTATCTTAATTCTACCATTTTCAAGCCATATGACTTAAAGTCATTATTCTTTTCTCTGTGCATCTGATCTACCTCATCTTAAAATGAGAAGAGATAAAATAGAGTATCTTCATAGACTTATGATTATGGGCTAAAACAGGAAAAGCTCTGACTATTATTATCAGTAAAGGTCCAATCATATTAACCCTACAGGTACCAGTTCCCAAGAAACATGTCTCAAAATAATAGCTTTTATGTACTTGGTATGGTTACCATGACAACCTCTGATTCTCCCAGATTATTTTCTTAACTCTCAGAGTCTTAGAGCTCCCCAGGAGGGGACCACTTGATGATGGTGGTCACCTGTGTCCTGCATGCAAGTCATTTTCGAACTTTTTTCCTTTTTAACACAGACTCAAGAAGATCTCTCAGCACCATCTCCTCTTATCTGCTGCCCAGTCACAATGCTTGCACCTCTTAGGAACAAGTGTTCCCTTAGGTCTGCAGTTGGGCTCAGCACACTCAACCCCAACACAATCTTCTTAGGAGTTTTAGTCTTATTCTGGAAAATTGGTTTAGTCTGCCCAACACGGCCACACTGATTCCTGTCCCAACACTGCTTTCCCTGGGCAGATTCCCTGTCTGTTAGTATTGGGTCTCCTTGTGGGTTCAGTGCTCACCACTCTTCTCAAAGATTTTCTTGTGGGTTTGACCACCTCTGTGGGAGCACTACCAGCATGGAGACAGGCTCATATTCTGATTGGTTTTCCACAGACCTGCATGTTTACCTAAGACAAACCCAGGTGCCAAATTTTCCATGCCACAAAAAAATCAGACTTAAGTAATACTGCACTCTCTAGATCCTTTCTCTATAGTGTTGTTTCCAGGTCATTTGGCACAGTGTTCAATAGACTTCTTAGGATCCAAGATGGCAGACTAGAGGGAGACTGCATTCCTTGTCACTTCATAACTCTGGTTTCAAGCAAAGGATATCTGTTTCTTGGTGAGGCAGTTTTGCTGCTTATTGATCCCCTACTGTTTACCCCATTTGTCTGCTGTGATCACCTGTAGCCTGCCAGCATATAAATGCCTTTTTTGAGTGCAGATTGCTCACTGTCAGGCATCTATCAACCTCCATTTGCCTGCCTCTCTCCTGTCCATCACCTGCCTTACACATATTCATCAGCCACCACCAGAGGCTCACCTCCCAATTGTCCTACATCAGTCAGCAATCTAATCACCAACTGCCAGTGGAGCACCAGCTGCCTGCTGTTGCCTGGAACTTCACTGTTACAGTACCTGAAGAATTGATTGCCTTTTTAAGACAATAGCCAGGCCCCATAGGACCCCTGGCCAGACTAACTGAGCCCCGTCTCCAGGATCCCTCAGCCCGACCGATCACTCCCTGCCTCTGGGGCCCTCACATCGACTGACTACTCCCTGCCACCAGAACCTCTAGGCGAACTGACTGTGCCCTATCACTGGGACCCCAGATTGACTGATTGCACCTGGCTTCCAGGATCCCGCCACCACACCAAACACACCTGACCTCCAGGAACCTGCCTGATCAACCACATCCCACCTCTAGGACCTCCAGCTGACCATGTCCACAACCTGAGCTGCAGCTCCCCATTTGCCAACACATTTCAAAGACAGAGCAGCCATCTTGGATAATCCTGGAAGCCATAGCTCCAATCTTTAGGTGGGGCAAATCCCATCCTGAGGTGCCTGCTGGAGACTTGAAGCTCATTCTCAGGTACCTCTTATGCATCAGGCTACTGAACACTGGGAGGTTTCATTACTATATGACTGTTACACTGTAGATTTTCTTTTTTATCCTTATTGAAAAATTTTAAGTTTTTATTTCTTTACTTTTCTTGCTCTCTTTTCCTTTTGTTTACCTGTTCCCTCAAAATCTCTTTCTCCCTTTTTTGCATGCTAACATCCAATTTCTTTGGATCACACTCTCACCCTTTCTATTATCTAGAACTTCTGTATATTCTATTCTTATCCCATTAACAGCTACATTCTACATCCCTCTGCATCCTCTTTGTCCTCCATTTGAAACTGTAGACCTTATTGCAAATCTGTTTGTTTTACTGAAGATAATATTTGAACTCATTCTGTTTATTATGACAATTTTTTATTGTTCTCATAGGGGCTATTTGGTCTAGGATTACATAGTGTCTGAATTGGGCACTGCTAATATTGATCTCCCCTAAAAGAAAGGGTTTTTGAAACCTATAGGGCCACTATAAGCCTATGGGGGTAATCTGCAATACACCAGATTTGCACTGCTAGAGGTGAAGATACATGAACATCATGAAAAAACAAGGGAAGAAAATGATCCAAACAAATCTAGATTCTATATTAATAGAATCCAATGACAGTATGTTAGAAGAAATGTCAGAAAAAACTTCAGATTATACATGATGAAGATGATTTGCGAAGCAATGAATGAGATATGAGAGCAAGTGCAGCAATGAATGATAATACCAATAAGCTGAAAAAGCACCTGCAGGAAGCAAAAGATCATTTCAACAAAGAAAGATTCTCAAGAAAAAAAAAAAAGGAAATCCTTGAAATGAAGGAAACAATAAACCAAATAAAAAACTTAATGGAAAGCATCACCAAAAGACTAGACCACGTGGAAGACAGAACCTCAGACAATGAAGACAAAATATTTAATCTTGAAAATAAAGTAGCCCAAACACAGAAGATGGTAAGAAATCATGAACAGGATCTCCAAGAACTATGGGGCATCATGAAAAGACCAAATTTAAGAATTATTGGGATTGAGGAAGGCACAGAGATACAAACCAAAGGAATGAACAACCTATTCAATGAAATAATATCAGAAAATTTCCCAAACCTATAGAATGAAATGGAAAATCAAATACAAGAGGCTTACACAACACCAAATGCACAAAATCACAACAGATCCACTCCAAGGCACATTATAATGAAAATGCCTAACATTCAAAATGAAGATAAGAGTTTGAAGGCGTGAGAGAAAAGCATCAGATTACATATAGGGGGAAACCAATACAGATAGCAGCAGACTTCTCAACCTAGAATCTAAAAGCTAGAAGGGCCTGGAATAGACTTCATAATGCCAGGCATGGTGGTGCATGCCTATGATCCCAGCCACCAGGGAGGCTGAGGCAGGAGGACTGTAAGTTTGAGGCCAGCCTCAACAATTTAGTGAGGCCCGAAGCATATTAGTGAATACCTGTATCAAAATAAGAAACAATAAGGGCTGGGGTTTTGGCTCAGTAGTAAAGCACCCTTGGGTTCAATTCCCAGTACTAAAAAAAAGAGAAAAAAGTAAAAAAGATAAAGCAATACTTCACAACCTTAGAGTCAGAGAGCAGGATTTTTTTTTCTCAGAAATTTTTGCACATGCTTCCTGAGCTTTTGGAGACACATTCCACCCATGAAAACTCACATCATAAGCAATTTGAGGACTCCCTTCTAAGGACCATTTTTTATACTGTCAATCCCTAATGATTAAGATTTGGACAGGTTTCCATTCCAAAGAGATTTCCTACTACTTAGAAAGCTTCTGGAACATTTTTCTCCTTTCCCTCACAAGTAGTCCATCAGTTGTTGTACATTAAGCAATTGCAAATTAATGTCATTGTAATGTCAGCATTTGCAAAAAGTAGCTAGATAGGGAAACTGCCTGGAATCAAATCAAATCATGGACAGGGCAATGACCAAGTTCTGACAAATATCAGACCAGCTGAACATTGTTCTCTTTCCACCCAGAAGGTAAGCTACATTTATTCTACAGTGCATCTGTGCTTAAAGCTATTTTCACAGTTCCTCTTAAAAGTTACTTTCATGGCCGAGGGGCCAGGGAATCAGAGTTAGAGCACTTGCCTAGCATTCATAGTTAATGGTCTGATCTCCAGGACTGCTGAAAAAAAAAAAAAAAAGATTTCCTCTCAGGCCCATTTTGGTATCTTTGTACACACACATCACACAACTTCAATATTTTATGCCTTTTTTTAAAACCAAAAATGGTAGTACTCAGCTCGGTCACTCATGCAGCCTACCCTCTACTAAGGGCCATGCTCCTCCAGTCCCAGCACTCACTCATTTCCTCCCGGACATCTGGTGTGACTCATTTCGGTTCAAACAGAGCTTTGTCTGGCCCTATTACATCTGAGAGCCCAAACTGGGAGCAAAACAGCCGGAACTCCACCCTGGAGGCCTCACTTAAGAAAACACATTTTTCACTTCCAAACTGAATTCAGTAAGCATGCACTGAGGTCTCTCTCATCAAATAAAACTGGGAAACCATAGGGTGAGGCAGGTGATCATGTCTCCAACCAGCAGGACAGCCCATCCTCTTGGAACTCTTTTCTCTAGCACTTCCTCATCTTCATCCTTCCAAGGGGCTGTTTTAAGATTTCATTTTTCCAATCTTAGGAAGCCCACATCCTAGTTATAACCTCAGTGGAAAGTGAAAAAAAAAAAAAAAGAAAAAAAAGGTAAGACCAAGTCTCAGCATACTATTCTTTGAAAAAAGTATGGCATAGAGGAGCCACTTCTCAGGCCAGGTGAGTCTGCCTGCATTCAGCCTCCTGGAGCTCTAGGAAATGAGGCTAAGAAACCAAACCACAAAGAGTTTTTCCACTAAGGAAAAAAGGAATAACTCTGACAGGCAAAGCAAACATACCCATAGGGTTCTTCCACTGACCTGACCATGGTGCAGCCCTCCAGCAGTATAGAGGGCTAACCATGCCTCTACACAATAAAGGTTTCTTTGCAAGAAGGGTGGCCAGTCATCCCAGCTGGCCTGTGACTGTCCCAGTCTCAGCTCTGAAATCCAGTGTTTTTCCAATGACCACCATGCTGCCATTGGTTCTGCAGCTGGCTGCTCTTCCTCCATCACCTTACCTCCAAACCAGGACCATACATGGCAGGACACCAGAGGCGAGGAAAGAATTACAGAGGAGTAGGGCAGCTTGTCCCTGTGACAGAACTTTTTAGACCTTAAAGAGGTTTGATTGCTTAGATTAAGGAGAGTTTTCAAAGAGAAGAAGCCCTTCTTTCATTCAATCACCATCAGTTGCTCAGCCAGGAAGAGCATATCCTCAGGGAAGTCACTGGATAATTTTCTGAGTTAGCCTTGCCTACTAGCCCAGTGGTAGAGACTCCCACCCAAGGTTTTCAAAACTTTAGTGCACAGACCATCTGCATTAGAATCCCCTGTGAGACAGATGAAATACAAGTTTCTCAGGCTACTTGTTAAATCAGTCTCTGATAGGAGAGAGTTCAGAAACCTCCAGTTTTTAAGAAAGCAAACAATATGCCTGGTGACAACTGAAATCTAAGGACTGATATCCTGACTACTTCTTATTCCAAATACCTACCCTCATCACAAAAAGATTCTGATATTCAGTGATCTTCAGGGTCAGCAAAAGCAGGAGAGAGGAGAACATGTCTCCAAGGGTCTCTGTCACCCTGTCCTGACTCAGCCTTCTGAATCCCCCTTTTTTACCCTCAAGAACCATTACCATCTCCTACCCATTGTGAAGGGTATCTGCTCAAAATCATCTGCAATTTATCCTCCAACCATCAAATATTTAACTCACATAATACATTAGAGTTCACTATTAGAAAAGCAATCTGGATAAATTAATTCACACCTAGGGCAAAATGACTGATATAACTTCTTCCTCTTGGAAAAGGGGAGTTGCTTATAATCTGAATAAGTCATGGATTGATGGGATTAAGGGACATTGGGAGAAAAACAGTCTCAGAGTTGAAAGTACTTGAATTGGTGCTTTCTGCTAACTTTTCTGACTGGCACAAAAATTTTCTCTATTTGACAAGGGAAAACTGCCACTAAAGAACTATTACACAACTCCTTATAACATATGCCTACATGAAAGTAATGAAAGTATGCTCATTGGTCCTAGGCAAATATGGGTCTAATCCTCCCTACTACCTATTGGTCATGTGTCTCCAGACAATGTACTTGACCTCATATTTGTACAAATGGAGGTAAGTATAACACTTATATCAAAGACTTGTTAGAATTCAAAGAAACTTTTTCCCCAAAGTACTTGGTACTTATATAATTATTATTATCAACTCTGTAAGAGTATGTATATAATAAATATTCATCTGATAACTTTCCTGGATTCAATTACACAGGGTTATTCTTGTGTGCTTGGCCATAAGGGCTCATTGTTCAGAAAGTCTTGGTGTTCATTTACAACTCTGAAAAGTGGGGGACATCAGTGGCCATGACCATCATGGTTTTGGCCTGGGACAGTAGACATCTGCAGGATTAATTCAGTTTATGCCTGCTGAGTGTCTAAAAACACTATGGCTACTGTAACTAATTTTCCCCTTGAGTTTTTGGTCTTTGAAATTCTTTCATCATGGTCACTAAACCCACTACTCCCTGGCCACACTCTATAGGTGGCACCACCTAAGCAAAAATGTAACTGGAAGTGAAAAGGACTTGAGCATGTTAGGATGATGGAAACTGTGAGCTCTAACCATCTAATAGCTCCTCTTTGCCAGAGTCCCCTCCTGGAGGGTAATGATGACTGTAACCACAAAAGACAAAGAGAAAGAGCATCAAACTAGCCTATCCAATCTGGAGAAACCAATGGGGTCTTACATCTTTGGTGCAATGGACTACGTGTCCCAACTCAAAATAAACAGTAGCAAAATGTGTTTAGTTTCTGCTGTGAATTTCCAAAACCAAAGAGAGATGGATGTGTAGAAATAATGGCCTTCCAAGTTGGAGAGAGTTAATGGCCTTTGGGTTCTGAGCTCAATATGTGGTGTCCTGCAGGGTCAAACTGAGGGGCACTCCAAGGAGACAAAGAGAAAAAAATGTTTAAAATAAATGTACTATCAACTAAGTCTCCACCATGGTTGCAAGGTAGGAGAAATAGAATATAAGCAATGTCCAGCTTATAGAAAAACCAAAAGAGGAGCCAGGGTTCAACAAATGTCAGAGCAGGTAAAGCAGACCGGACATAAAGAATGGTGACAAAAATCCAACAAGGAAGGAAATGCAAGTAAAACTTAATTCTTTGAGCACTTATAGACTCCAGGAGCCAAGCTGTGTGTTCAGGAAGCCACATCCCACTTAATCCTTATGACGACTTTGTGAGGAAGATGGAACCATAGGAAGCTCTGAGAGGTTCCACAACTTACTCAGAGTCACACATCTGATAAACTCCAGAACTGCAATTTGAACTCAGGCCCACCAATTCCAAAACATAAGCTTTTATATAACCCCACTAAACAAAGAAACAATCAGCAGGGAGTGACTGCTATCATCCAAGATACTCCAGGCAAAATGAAATTAAATTACCAAACACAAATAGTTCATCATAATAATTAATGGAACTCCATGACCCATTCCTACTTTAATTCTATTGGTTCAATTGTGATTTAGCCTTCAGATCTTTTTGAGAGCAATTCAACAACAAAATTTTTAAAGAGAACACAGTCATCTCTCCTGACAGCATGCACACAGAGCTCTCCAACATCGGGAGCAGTGATTGGCTTGAGAGTTTTCATAATCAAGTTACATAGCACTAGTGAAACTCTTTCTTTGAATCCAAGTCAAGCTGTAAAGGCTATAATTCACAGTAACATGAAGAAATTAAAGAAAGACCTTCTCATTAGCATGAAGCTTTAGAATTGTGACCAAAGGTTTCAAAAGAAAACGTAAAATCCAATCAGAAAAGACAACTACGAGATGCTGCCAAGAGATAAAGAAATACAGAATGCAATCAAGCAGTGGAGGAAATCACTTGAAACCTAATTATTAGGATGCAGACATATATCCACCTAAATGAGATGAAAGAAGGATACATGAGTATCAAGCCAGGAGACCCAGGTTGAAAAACCATCACAAGGGAAGGGTGTGGACTGCTATTGTCATAGCAACTTAGGGCTTAGTCTTAGATTGTCATACAATTAGAAAATGGATTTATCTATAGTTCCCCCCCAAAATCTGGACATGTGTCTCTTCAACACCAAATCTCTGCCAGATAAACATCTGTACATGGGCACAAATTACTGGCCCAGTCCTCAACTATCAGCATGGAAACCTTAGCCCACCTCTTACAAAAGATTTTCTTCTCAAAGTGAACTGTGTCTTACCAGGCCTAGGAAAGGAATGGAATCATGTACAGAGATGTTAAAGCAAATAAAATCCATGGTATTAATAGCTTTGAATGAAGTTCAAGATTATCTTTGTATATTTGATATAAGAGTGTATGGAATATTTGAGAATCTAGAGAATCCAATATTTTGAGAATGTGCAACTGGTTTTAAACCTGTGACTAAGCAAAAGGTGAAAATATGAATGTTTCAAATAAAATTAGAATATTTTTTTCAAAAGAGGAATGTACTGTATTTGTAAATTTAAGTTTTAGTTGACAAGAATTATTCAAGTACTTGGGAAAGTGCTAAGGTCTTCAGGTTTGCCTTATTGGAGATTTGAAGTGAATTAAAAGCAAACTGGATCTATTTACTTACTAAGACAACTTGAAATGTTTAAGGAAATGTGCTTAAGTTACAAAGCAAATGGATTAATGAAAATTTAGTTGATCTGACTTGAATTTATTAACCTTTATTTAAAGCAAAAGCCCAGCCTGACCCCTGAACCAAGGATCGGCACCATCTCTGATTGGTCTCAGTTGTGGAGCCAGCTGGCAGGTGAATCAGGCTGCCTGCATTGCTGAGGTAGCAGGTGGGCACCCAACCTGGCTGCCTTGCAGAGCTAGGTGGCAGGCAGCCAACCTGCCCAACCACCAGGCTGAAGACAGATGCCATCACGGAGCAACCCTGCCTGATCCCTGCACCAAGGACAGGCACCATCACTGATTGGTCTCAGTCATGGAGCAACCTGGTGAGTAAGTCAGGCTGCCTGCATCCCAGAGGTAGCAGGTGGGCACCCAACCCACCTGCCCAACCACTCAGCCGAAGACAGACACCATCATTGAGTAACCCCGCCTGACCACCATGACAAGGTCTAACACCATCGCTGAGCTCACCAGCAGATCAACCAGCTTGCCTGCATCACAGCTAGCCAGAGACTTCTTTATAGGCTGGTACAGGCATTTTGAATTATTCCTGAGGACATGGCCATCATCATTGGAAGGGAAACTCCCTTCCTGAGACACCTATAGGAGGCTAGAGGACCTTTGACAAGACCCAGGAATCAAGAAGAGGAGGTATTGAGAGACTCAGGACCACCTC
The DNA here is from genome assembly GCF_902686445.1 of Sciurus carolinensis. Lineage (NCBI taxonomy): Eukaryota > Metazoa > Chordata > Mammalia > Rodentia > Sciuridae > Sciurus > Sciurus carolinensis. The sequence goes on from NW_025920131.1 coordinate 1,801,099, forward strand.
AGAGCCAACGGGTGAGTCTCTACCACTGGTCAGGCTCCCCAGTTGGGGCACTAATTCTAAAATGCAGGGAACTTCATGGAGTAGAGTGGTCCAGTGAGACTCCCCTCCTGGAGCTGAGAACCCGGTCAACCAGGAGCATTGCAGAGGAGGGCTTCACAGCAAGAGGTGTCGACACAGAGTGAGGGTCCAAGGCCCAGGCAGTAGCTCCAGTCCCCAGGGAACGTAGCAGAGTAGGGCTGCTCAGCAAGGGAGTCCCTCGCAGGGCCAGGCTCCCCAGGCCAGGTGGTAGGTTAGGACCTCAGGGAACATCGCAGAGGAGGATGTCCCAGTCCAGGTAGTAGTTCTGGACTGAAGGGAACTTCTCAGAGGAGAGCTGCCCAGTGAAACTTCCCAACTGGGGGAGTCTTCCCCACTGGGCAAGACTTTCCCACCAGGGCAGTAGAACCAGAGACACAGGCCCAGATCAGATGTGCTCCACTGTGCAGTCTAGTCCCCCTTTGGCTAACCATCAGTCAACAAGTGGAGGCACATTTACCCACTAACAGGGAATATACCCCACCTGAAGATCACCACCCCTAGAGGGGCAGCTTCTTAATGGAGCACCGTATTATTAAGTTACTCCAAGATTTTGGGCTACTTAAGGCTAAGAGGTGAGTTATTGGAAATCTACAGAGATGATATTAGTCAACAGAGAAAATAGCAATATCCAGAGTTTCACTACTAGAGGGGTAGATACCTAAGCAATAGGAGAAAACAAGGGAAGAAAATGTCCCAAACAAACCTAGATGCTATAGCAATAAAATTCAATGACAGCATGGTAGAGAAAATGTCAGAAAGGGAATTCAGAATGTACATAATTAAAATGATCAGGGAAGCAAATGAGGCGATGAAAGAGCAAATGCAGGCATTGAATGACAAGATGAAAGACCAAATGCAGGTATTGAATGATTGTACAAATCGACAGTTAAAAGAGCAAATACAGGAAGCAAAAGATAATTTCAATAAAGAGTTAGAGATATTGAAAAAAAAAAAAGAAAAAAACCAAACAGAAATCCTTGAAATGAAGGAAACAACAAACCAAGTTAAAAATTCCATAGAAAGCATAGCCAATAGGATAGAACACCTGGAAGACAGAACATCAGATATTGAAGACAGAATATTTACTCTTGAAAACAAAGTTGACCAAACAGAGAAGATGGTAAGAAATCTTGAACAGAATCTACAATAATCATGGGATATCAAAAAAATGTCAAATTTAAGAATTATTAGGATTGAGGAATGCACAGAGAAACAAACCAAAGGAATGAACAATCTACTCAATGAAATAACATCAGAAAATTTCCCAAATCTGAAGAATGAAATGCAAAATTAAGTACAAGAGGCTTATAGGACTCCAAATATACAAAATTACAACAGACCCATGCCATGGCACATTATAAAGAAAACACCTAACATGCAAAATAAAGACAGGATTTTAAAGACTGCAAGAGAGAAGAATCAAATTACATTCAGGGGAAACCAATAAGAATATCAGCAGATTTTTCAATTCAGACCCTAAAAACTAGAAGGGCCTGGAACAAGATTTTTCAAGCCCTGAAAGAAAATGGATGCCAACCAAGAATCTTATACACAGCAAAACATACCTTCAGATTTGATGACAAAATAAAATCCTTCCATGAGAAACAAAAGCCAAAAGAATTTGCAAAAAGAAAACCGGCATTACAGAACATTCTCAGCAAAATATTCCATGAGGAAGAGATGACAAAAAATGATATAAATCAGCAAAGGGAGGAAATACCCTAAAGGAACAGCCAAATAAAGGAGAAACCAAGTTGTGTTAAAAAAAAAATGAGCCAAATGACCGGGAATACAAATCATATCTCAATAATAACCCTGAATGTTAATGGTCTGAACTCATCAATCAAAAGACACAGACTGGCAGATTGGATTAAAAAGAAAGATCCAACAATTTGCTGCCTGCAAGACACTCATCTCATAGAAAGAGATACCCACAGACTAAAGGTGAAAGGATGGGTAAAAACATACCATGCACATGGAATCAGCAAAAAAGCTGGAGTATCCATCCTAATATCAGATAATGTGGACTTCAAGCCAAAGGTAGTCAGAAGGGATAAAGAAGGACATTTCATACTGCTTAAGGGAAGCATAAATCAGCAAGACATAACAATCATAAATATCTATGCCCCAAACTCTGACTCATCCATGTACATCAAACAAATTGTTCTCAATTCCGGGAACCAAATATACCACAACCCAATAATACTAGGTGATTTTAACACATGTCTCTCACCACTGGACAGATCCTCCAAACAAAAATTGAACAAAAAAAATAGATCTCAATAACACAATCAATAATTTAGACTTAGTGGACATTTATAGAATATACCATCCAACAAAGAGCAGATACACTTTCTTCTCAGCAGTACATGGATCCTTCTCTAAAATAGACCATAATCTATACCACAAAACTAATGTTAACAAGTACAAGAAGATAGAGATACTACCTTGTATTCTATCAGGTCATAATGGATTGAAATTAGAAATAAATGACAGAGTAAAAACCAGAAACCACTCCAACACCTGGATATTAAATAATATACTATTTTATGATGAATGGATAACAGAAGACATCAGGAAGGAAATTAAAAATCCTTAGAGTTAAATGAGAATGAAGAAACATCACATCAAAATCTCTGGTACACTATGAAAGCAGTACTTAAAGGAAAATTTATTTCATGGACTGCATTCAATAAAAAAAGAAAATAATCAAATTAACTACCTAACACTACAGCTCAAAGTTCTAGAAAAAGAAGAACAGAGCAACACCAAAAGTAGTAGAAGACAGGAAATAGTTAAAATGGAGCTGAAATCAAAAAAATTGAAACAAAAGAAACAATAGAAAACATAGACAAAATAAATAGTTGGTTCTTTGAAAAATATAAAGAAAATTGATAAACCCTTAGCCACACTAACAAAGAGAAGGAGAGAGTAAACCCAAATTACTAAAATTCAGAATGAACAAGAAAATATCACGACAGACACGATTGAAATACAAAACATAATTAGAAGCTATTTTGAAAATCTATACTTCAACAGAATACAAAATCTTGAAGACATCAACAGGTTTCTAGAGACATATGAATTACCTAAACTGAACCAGGAGGGCATACACAATTTAAATAGATCAATTTCAAGTTATTAAATAGAAGAAGTCATCAAAAGCCTACCAACAAAGAAAAGTCCTGGACCAGATGGGTTCTCAGCCAAGTTCTACCATTAAAGAAAAGCTCATTCCAATACTTCTCAAAGTATTTCATGAAATAGAAGAGGAGGAAACCCTCCCAAATTCATTCTATGAAGCCATTATCACCCTGATACCTAAACCAGACAGAGACACATCGAGGAAAGAAAATTTCTGACCAATATCCTTAATGAACATTGATACAAAAATTTTCAACTAAATTTTAGCAAATCGCATACAAAAATATATTAAAGAGATAGTGCACCACGATCAAGTGGTTTTTATCCCAGGGATGCCAGGTGGCTTCAACATTCAGAAATCAATAAATGTAATTCACCATATCAACAGACTTAAAGTAAAAAATCACATGATTATTTTGATAGATGCAGAAAAAGCATTTAATAAAATACAGCATCCCTTCATGCTCAAAACACTAGAAAATTTAAGGATATTGCAAAAATTTCTTAACATTGTAAAGGCCATCTATGCTAAGCCCATGGAAAATATCATTCTAAATTTTGAAAAACTGAAAGCATTCCCCCTAAGAACTAGAACAAGGCAGGGATGTCCTCTTTCACCACTTCTATTCAGCACTTTTTGAAACACTAGCCAGAGCAATTAGACAGACCAAGGAAATTAAAGGAATATGAATACGAAAAGAATTCAAACTATCCCTATTTGCTGATGACATGATTATGTATTTAGAGGAACTAGGAAATTCCACTGGAAAACTTTTAGAACTCGTAAGTGAATTCAGTAAAGTAGCAGGATATAAAAGCAATGCTCATAAATCCAATGTATTTTTATACATAATTGATGAATCTTCAGAAAGAGAAGTTAGGAAAACTACCTCATTCACAACAGCTTTGAAAAAAATAAAATACTTGGGAATCAATCTAACAAAAGAGGTGAAATACCTCTACAATGAGAACTATAGAACACTAAAGAAAGAAATGAAAGAAAACTGTAGAAGATGGAAAGATCTCCCATGTTCTTGGATAGACAGAATTAATATTGTCAAAATGGTCATACTACCAAAAGTGCTGTACAGATTCACTGCAATTCCAATTAAAATTCCAGTGATGTTTCTCACAGAAATAGAAATAACAATATGAATAACCCAAATAAGAATACAAATAACCCAATCAACAAATGGACTAAGGAAATGAACAGACACTTGACAGAAAAAGATCTATAAACAATCATGAAATTCATTGGGAAGAATAAGAAACCCAGAATAGCTAAAGCAATCCTTAGCAGAAAGAGTGAAGCAGGGGGTATCACAATACCAGACCTCCAACTATACTACAAAGCAATAGTAACAAAAACAGCATGGTATTTGCATCAAAATAGAACAGGTAGATCAATGGTACAGAATAGAGGACATGGACACAAATCCAAATAAATACAATTTTCTCATATTAGACAAAGTTGCCAAAAATATGTAATGGAGAAAAGATAGCCTCTTCAACAAAATGGTGGGGGGAAAACTGGAAATCCATATGCAACAGATGAAACTAAACTCCTCTCACCCTGCACAAAAATCAACTCAAAATGAATCGAGGACCTTGAAATCAGACCAGAGACCCTTCATCTTATAGAAGAAAAAGTAGGTCCAAATCTTTAGCATGTCAGCTTAGGATCAGACTTCCTTAATAGGACTCCCATAGCACAAGAAATAAAAGCAAGAATCAATAAATGGGATAGATTCAAACTAAATAGCTTTCTCTCAGCAAAGGAAACTATCAGCAATTGTAAGAGAGAACCTACAGAGTGAGAGAATATCTTTGCCAACCATACTTTATATAGAGCACTAATTTCCAGAATATATAAAGAACTCAAGAAACTACACCAAGAATTCAAATAACCCAATCAACAAATGGGCTAAGGAAATGAACAGACCCTTCACAGAAAAAGATGTACAAGCAATCAACAGATATATAAAAAAAATTCAATATCTTTAATAATAAGAGAAATGCAAATCACAACTACCTTAAGATTCCATCTCACCCCAATTAGAATGGTGATTATCCAGAATACTAGGAACCATAGGTGTTGGCAAGGATGTGGGGAAAATGGTACACTCATCATACATTGCTGGTGGGGCTGCAAGTTAGTGCAGCCACTCTGGAAAGCAGTGTGGAGATTCCTTAGAAAACTTGAAATGGAACCACCATTTGACCCAGCTATCCCACTCCTTGGCCTATACCCAAAGGACTTAAAATCAGCGTACTACAGAGATACAGCCATAACAATGTTCATAGCCACTCAATTCACAACAGGCAGATTGTGAAACCAACCTAGATGTCCTTCAATTGATGAATGGATAAAGAAACTGTGATATATATATAACAATGGAATATTACTCAGCTATAAAAAATGATAAAATTATGGCATTTGCAGGCAAATGGATGAAATTGGGGAATATCATGCTAAGTGAGATAAGCCAGTCTCAAAAATACCCAAGAACAAATGACCTCGCTGATAAGCGGATGATGACACATATGGGGGGTGGGAGAGGGGCAAGAATGGAAGAAGAAGGGACTGTATAGAAGGATAAGAGGGGTGGGAGGGGTGGGGGGGAAGAAAAACAATAACAGAATGAAGCAAAAACTATTTTCCTAGGTAAATGTATGATTACACAAATGGTATGCCTCTACTTCATGTACAAACAGAAAAACCAGATGTATCCCATTTGTTTACATTAAAAATGAATTAAAAAGTGGTCCTTTTTATTTTTTAAAACAACCCACACACATTTATCAATGTGCTTTCATGCTATTAGGGGACAATCTGAGAGGAGATTCCAAACATTTTTTGTGTATCATTCTATCCTCTTGATTCAGAGTAGAGTTAGAGAACTTATTCACAGTAAAAGTGAGAACACATTAAGTCCAAGAACTGGAGAAATGGACAGGTCAGGACTTTCTTTAGGCTTTGGGACTATTTCTATCCTGGATGTGATCAGGGGTGTGTGCTGAACCCACATAGTGGATGAGAAGGTTGATATTAATAGATCTTAAGGGCTCTCAGCTAGCATGAATCACAACCAGGACACAAATTCAGGATGTGATCTCTTGATCCTTCACTCCCTCTGTCTCCTTCTACATCACATGTTCATGAGACTTGACTTTACTCAGAGAAAACCTTTCTTCTCTAAGCCAGAATTATTGCTGGGTGATGATGAGGACAGAGAAAACACCCGGTGGGCACCTAAGGAGAGTTGGCCACCACCTTCTCCTGTAGATTTGAGGGCAAAGGAGAGAGGCTTCCTAGGTAAAAGTATGGGATTATGAAACTCACAATCTCAGAAATGTGATCTTCTCTCCTTTTACTACTTGGGAAATAACCCATTGTAGAAGGAATATATCTTAAGAATTATGGTCTACCCTTGTATCCTCCCCAACTTATAGCATAAAACACAATCAACTAGTTAAAATGTCTCTATAGTGCACAATAAAACCTATGAAATAAGACCTCAAGGTGTGTTTACATTCCAGAAGGGCCTTGGTAACTTGTAATTTATATAATTTCCTGGAAGTTATCTGTAATTGAATTTCCTCAATAGTGAAATGCAGATAGCACCATTTTAAAGATATCAAGTAATTAATACATGCTAAAGATTTTGTAAATACACATTACTATTATTATTATTTTAAGTGAATTATTCAAAGACATCTCTCTGGGCTCAGTTTGTTTATTTTTGTAAAGATGATGAAGTATCTTATGTTCAAAAAGCTTTCATCCTTTAATGAAATTTGAGCCTAATTTAAGTGCACTCTAATGGAAATGATGCCCTGTTCATGCAAAGGCATAAAAAATACTATACCCCTTAAGGTGCATACAATACAACAAACCAATTTCTGAACAGAATCACCACAAAGGACTTCTTATTGAGGGAATTCACTGTGATACCAAACAGCAGGTCTCACAAGATTCTTATCCATAAGGTTGATGACAGCTGATTGCAGAACTCCAGAGTGTAGAGCTTCAATGCACGGAGAACTTGTGTCAATTACCTGGTATGAGTTTAAAACTGAAAATGTCTAGAAGAACAGGGCCATCATGAGTTCTGCCACTGACAGAAACAAGTTTCTCTTTCGAGTGTTAAGCAGCAATAGGTAAGAGGTTATATTCTTCAAGTTATTTCAAATGGAGCCACTAGATGCTAGGTTAAGTGAGACATATGCTGCACTAAGTTAGCTGTATTGAGAAATTACATTCTCTAAGGTCAGGCCCAAGAAGGGGAGATTCCCATGTGGAACCTGCACAGTCCAAAAGGAGGGTCTGTGCTATTCCTCAAAAAGCATTTGGGATGTGCAAGGTCCTATAAAGTAAGGGGGCATTACACATTGAGGAAGACATATTAGAGTGTGAACATGATAATTTTATACTGGGGAATTTCTTTTTTATCAGATCTTGGCAAAAGAAAAGAAAGGAGAAGGGGAAAGGGGAGAAAAAAAAGAAGGAGAAAGAAAATAAAGAACATCAACCAGGCCTTGAATAAATTATAATTAATTCTCAGTGAATAGTAGGTTATCAGATGATAACCTTTGATAAAAAAAAGTGTTAAAGAAGAAAAACTTAGAAAGCTTTAAGTTGTCAGACATAGCACTCTCCCATAAAAATAAATGTAAAATAAATTTAAGGCATATACACATGTTGACTAATCTTCCAGGTTAAGAGTAGTCCAGGATTAACCAACATTGACTATTTATAGAAAATTGCACTGACTTTTCCACCTATGTTTCATATCCATGACTCCCCTTTCACACAATCACTAATTGAGATCTCCTAGGTCAATTAATTCCTCAGTCAAGTTCTAGAAACTAAATGAAGAGAGCTTCATCTTTCCTGGAGCATGGCCATTACCAACTCTCCAGTACTCTGTGGATAACCTCACAGAAATTTCTATTATTCTTCCCACACATTTCGACCACTTGTTTAAATTCCCCACAGTCATTCTATGTGAAAGAAACTGGCAAGCCACACTTTGCAGGCTTGAGTCTCCAGAACAACCATAAAGCACAATGCACAACAGTAATAAACTTCAAACTGGAAGAACTCAAGGACTTGATTTTCTTGTGACCTCTGTAGCCTTATCACTGAGCATGGTATCTGGCACACAGCAAGCATTTATAAATATCTATTTAAAGTATAAATAGATTAAGTGAACATCTGAGGGTCTAGTATGTGTCAATCACTTTGCTAGTTACTTATAAAATTTCATTCTTAGTTGCCCTGTTGACAAGAGGTTCAGATTGCACATATCTGATCCAAAAATTCAAAATTCTCCAAAATTCAAAATGTTTTGGATTTTGCAAACATCACACCAAAAGTGGAAAATTCTACACTTGACCTCATGTGATGGGTTGCATTCAAAAGATAGTTGCCCTAAAAATACTGTATAAAATCACTTTCAGACTATGTGTATAAGGTGAATACAAAACATAAATGAATTTTGTGTTAAGCCTTGAGTCCTACCTCCAAGATATCTCATCATATATATGTAGGTACTCCAAAATCCTAAAAAGTCTAAAATCTAAGATTTGAAATCTCCAGAATTTCAAATAAGAGATGCTCAATCTGTATTATTCTCATTTCTTAGAAAATTAAAATGCTAGGGAGTTAAGTGACTTGCCCAGAGTAATGTGCAACCAGGATTTAAATCTTGATTGGCTAGTCCAACTCCGAATCCCTAACCACCACTCCAGTTTTTCTAAGCTCTACTTTAAAGAAGAATGGAATCCAAGATATGTTCAGAGATAATCCCTGGTAAGAGGTTGACCTGAGAAGAGCACAGATGGAGACTTTACTCCACTAGGTATGACTGGGAATCAATATACATTATATTTGTTCTCAGTGAGTATTATTCTATCAGAGGATCAAAACAGAATGAAATAGAAGATTCCTTATTACCTGATAACTTGTGTCCATAATTGATCCTACCTTCAACCAATTATAGAACACAGACCATCCATCTCTATCTTCAGAAGGTTGGACCACCTAGGGAAGTGGGGGAAAGGCCACATCATACCCTTCTGCCTCCTGAGTTTGCCACTCCAGTGCACCATCAGGAGTTTCCACCAATGGCAGGCTGTACTGCTTAGACAAATCCAGTCTTTCTGGATTCCTTACTCAGTGAAGTGAAGGTCTTAGGCAAAAAGCAGCTAAAAGATCCTTTCTAATTTTAACGTAAAATAAAAAGCTTCCCTATTGTTCAATTGCTTCATACCAGAGTTAATGAAATAAATTTGTAGATATGAATTGTCAATTTACAAATTTAGCTATGTTCTAAGTATTTTTACATAGATATTATACAAATTAGCTATACTCTAAATCAGTTGTTTGATATTCAGAAATTGTTTTCTCACAGAAACAATAGCAGACATGATTTCCAGACCAATATAGGATTAAGTTAACCAATAATCCAGGTGATGCACTGCACATATACAATGTAAAATAGCAGAAAATTACATTCTTAAATATCATCAGTTACACAAAAGTGAGAAGAGAAACAGTAGCATTTGCATGAAATAATGACATTGCAAAAAATGTTATTTTAATTTTAGAAGGAGGTATTTGGCAAAGTGTCTGAGAGAGTCAGAAAGTAAGAATTTTCAAGTGTTAGAAGGTGATATATTGGATTAACAGGCCCCCTTTCACTTTAAAATGGATGCCTTTCATTTTCCCTGATAAAAATCTATCATTTTCCTCACACTTAGGACTCATCACCATGAACTGCAAGTAGAAGAAGAAAAAAATAAGTATGTATCCAAGGTGGAGAAGGAGGTCCTGTACGTTCTGGTGAGGAAGGAAAAGAAAATGTAAGGAGATACTGTGGCAAATTCTTCCCTAAGCAAGACCGTGACATGTAACTTAATTAGGAGAGAGGGGAAGTGGGGATGAAAGGGATTCAGGGAAGAAGAAAAGAGAGACAGTGTGTTCAACTCTGTACAAGCTATCCACAAACTGGTTTTTAAATTGGGAGAAATATTTCCACTATGAAATAACTTGAATTTCTCTATACTTGATACCTCTTCCCTATAAGTTTAGGTCTGCATTATTTTATCAAAAATACAAACAGATAAACAGTATGTATCCCATTTGTGTACAATAAAAATAAATAAAAAAATAGAGCTCAGTCAACCATTTAACACATATTTAACTGAAAACCTCACCATAAATGCTTCTGCTAAGTGATATAAACAATTTAAGAAAATGAATGCCACATAGCTACTGTTTTTCAGGACTCTGCTTATATTTTCATTTCTCTGAACCCCCTCCTCAACCCCTACTGGAAACTTCAGACCATGTGGCTTTGAGAAGCAGCATGCTTTATTAAGTAAGAACTCAAGGATAGAGCCAAGCTCAGAAGTTACATCCTGGAATTGTTACTGACATCACCTTAGTTTTTCCAACTGTGAAATAGTAATGCCAACTCTGTCTCTAGCTTATAGAACTAAGTGAGAATTAATAGAATTATTTTGTCAGGAAAAATAGTACAAAGAATACAGAAGTACATGTGTGTGGGATGAAGGTGACTAGGGGCAGGTACTATGTACAATTTTGTATAAGCAATATATAACCTTTAAAATAATCCAAGAAACCAAGGGACTGTGTGCAGAATATCGGAGGAGATTTATTCTTTATAAACACTTTTATATTTTTATTTTATCCCATGCTCAAGTATTATCACCACTCAGTAAATTTAAAATACTCATTAAATTTACTAATTTGCATATCAAACTAGGAATTAAAGTGGTAGCTACTAACCTATCCACCCTGCCTTTATTTAACACAGTAAGTAGACTGGGAACACAGCTCAGCACCATAGCAATTGCCTAGCATGTCCGAGGCCCTGTATTCAACCCCAGCTCCATGAAAACAAACAAACAAACAAACAAAAAACCCACTTGATAAACCATCTAATATCAATTTAGTGAAGTGAAAGGATGGCAAACACAGATAACTTATGTTTTCTTCCCAACCATCTCCAGTCTAAAAATCAAATCTTTCCGTGCTGACTTTCTCCAACTTAAATAAGGGAACTTATTGCGTGGATTTGTGTTGATCCTATAGGGTGTTTATACTTCATAGTATTACAAATAAGAAATCAATTAGTTAAGAAAGAAGATAAAAATAATTTGGGGAGGGTTAGCAAACTAACTTAATTAGCTCAATAATATATGAACCTGCCAAATTATGCTATGTCTACCAATGAATCCTGCATGTATTATAATTATAATGTACTAATTAAAATAGTAATAATGAAAGGGAGATCATCAGAGTAGAGCAAGGGTCTAAGGTGGAGGGTGGAGGGGAGGGAAAGGATCCTGGAATGAGATTAATCAAATGATGTTATGTGCATGCACAGATATGATACAATGAATCCCACTATTACATATAGTGTTAATGCACCAATTAAAATAAATTAAAACAAACATGATTTGTTATTTTGGTTATTTATTATAAATCATGTTATCGATAAATGTAAGGAGGGCTGATATATTGGAATCCAACAAATTAAAAGTGCTCATATGAGGCATTTTGACATCTGACCACCTAATCAAAAAACTAAGCAAACTAATAATGACTAACAAAATGGATAAATGTTAAAAAGACTAAATTTTTCACTTCACTTCTTAGAAACAAAGTTCAAAATGCACAGGTAATAAAACTCATTTTTACTACAATTCTGGCAGTATTTTAAAAAGTGGGCTTTATTTCTCTGGTTTTTATGATCTCATTAAATTTAACACTACATATCCTCTGAGGCAAAGGAAAGAAAGAAAACAAATGCCATCAAGACAGACAAATTCAAGAACCCAAAATAAACATCTGTTTTGTTTTCTCACATCTAAATAGCCTGGCTATTTTAGATAAAAATATTTGTTTTGCTGACAAATGTTTCCAAAAAAGTTAGTTGAAAGTTAGTTAGTTTACTGAAATGGTTTATTTTTGAGCTGAACAAATTACAACTTCTCCAAAATCCACAGGCATCTGTGAAAATGAGCAAGTGTTGCCTATATATTTCCCAATCTATTTACTCAGCAACAGACAGGGATCAGGATGCATGCTATTGCAAACCTCCCATCATTCCACAGTGAACAGTCACAGGCTTGTTAGGTACTGTAGACAAGATCCAAATTTACTCTATTTTTAAGGGAAGATGTCTGGCAGTTTAGTTTTTCATCCTGTCACACTGAGTTCCTGTGAGAGTTCAGTTCTGCAGCTTTGTACAAGAACATTCTTCTTTTTCAAGCACTTTGAACTACTTTCTTCTGCCTTGGCAGGGATCAAAGAAGCACAGGGAACAAATGGTTTCCCATGCATATTGAATTCCTTCTCACACTGATTTTCCTCTGTCACTTGGAATTCAATATTGGCAAGATTCATGTACATCATCTTAATGACTAAAATTGTCTGCATGCAGTCAGGCAGTGTGAAGGTAGATTTCAACACCAAGTTTTTGGTAAGAAATTCAATTAACAAAATTTTTTGAAAAATGGACCTTTCTGTGGTATTCATACTAAACTTATTCATACTAACTTATTCCTGATAAAGTAGTAATTGGCTTTTATTTCACAGTATCCTCAAATGTTTTATTCACCATCACCTCTTTTTCTCTCTCCAACTGCTTTGGTAATATTTTAAAAGTACAATGTTATAAAAGTCCTTTCATAAGAATTCAGCCTCAAAATTCTGAGCTTATACCTACTGTTTATTGAACACTGAAGAGAAATATGCCTTTTTTCCTCACCTGTAAAATGAGCACAAATAATATCTATCTCATGGGTGTGTTGTAAGATTGTGTGTAATAATGAACATAAAATTCTAAGGCAGATGACTGTATTTGATTATATTTTACTATGTATTTTTTATTATCATAGTTGCCATAATTATTATGAAATGTTCTAAGAGATTCTGGACAAGGTATATTTTCAAGCCAAATTATTTAAACACTAACAGTAACTGGATTACAAAAGATCATTCATATTTTGCATATTTATGTATGAGTTATATGACAAATTAAAATATTTTTAAAAGAATGACTTAAGAGCACTTCTAAGAGAAGACAATTTATTTCAAAAATCCTTCATGAAATATATATATACTCTAAAATTGTTAGATTTTTTATCACTTTTGAAAATATGCATTTAATTATGTTGGTAATAATATATCTGAAGCTTTAGGAATTCAGTTCAAGGTATTATAATCTATTCATTAATGGCTAAGAGATGAAACATTAGTTATTAGCACAAAGGGGAAAAAAACACTAAAATGTCATTTTTCCCCATGTCCTCCTATTTTGAAAACTGAGGAAAATCACTGACATAGTGAAGATATTTTCTTAAAAGTAAAAGATAATTGAGAAAAATATATTGTTTAAAAATTGAGGTATGGGTGATCCAAGATGGCGGAGTAGAGGGTGACTGCATCGCCAGTCACTCCAGAACCCAGGATTCAAGAAGGGGAGGCTTTGAGAGACTCGAACTAAAATAGAGCCACGGGGTGAGTCTCCCTGACCGGGTGAAGCTCGGCCTGGGCAGCAGGCCTGGATAGAGGTGGCTTATCAGAGTAGGGCAGGGCAGCTTTAGTTTTCCCCAGGCAGCCCTGTGCACTCCAGCAGTGGGCTCCTCCCACACGGCCACCTTCTCCAGCTTCTGGGAGCAGGTCCCCCAGTGAGAGCCTTTCTGCATAGAACAAGCTCCAAATCCCGGAGCCAGTGTGGTGAGCTCCAACCTGCAAGCAGCTTCAGGGACCAGGACAGGGCAGCTAGTGACTTCCGCAAGCAACCCGGCCCCCTCCAGCAGGAGGCGCCTTTCAAGGCTAGCTTCTTGGAGCAGACCGCCCAGTGAGAGCCTTTCTCCACAAAGCCAGCCACAAGTCCCTGAGCCAACGGAGAGCTCTGACCCACAGGCAGCCTCTAGAATCAGGGCAGGGCAGCCAGAGACTTCTCCAGCCAGCCCTGCCCCCTCTGGATGCAGACTTTTTCCACAGGGTGATCCAAGATGGCAGACTAGAGGATGACTGCATCTCCAGTCACTCCAGAACCCAGGATTCAAGAAGGGGAGGCACTGAGAGACTCAGACTAAAATAGAGCAATGGGGTGAGTCTCCCCCACCTGGTGAAGCTCGACCTGGGTGGCAGGCCCGGATAGAGGTGGCATATCAGAGTAGGGCAGAGCAGCTAGAGTCTTCCCCAGGCAGCCCTGTGCACTCCAGTGGTGGGCTCCTCCCACATGGTCAGCTTCTCCAGCTTCTCAGAGCAGGTCCCCCAGTGAGAGCCTTTCCACACAGAGCCACCTCCAAGCCCTGGAACCAGGAGTGGGCTAGGGGCAGCTTTCTTTGGAAGCACTGCTTTATCAAGTTCCTCCAAGACTTCAGGCTACTGAAGGCTGGCAAGTGATACACTGGAAATCTACAGGGACACTATAATCCAACAGAGGAAATCTGCAATATCTCAGAGTCCCACTGACATTTGACCAATATGAGAAAACAAGGGAAGAAAATGTCCCAAATAAACCTAGATACTATATCAATAAAACCCAACGACAGCACAGCAGAAGAAATGTCAGAAAGGGAGTTCAGAATGTACATAATTAAAACAATCAGGGAAACAAAGGAGGAGATGAAAGAGCAAATGCAGGCATTGAAGGAAGAGATGAAAGAGCAAATGCGAGCATTAAATGATTGCACCAATCAACAGTTAAAAAAGCAAATACGGGAAGCAAGAAATCATTTCAATAAAGAGATAGAGATACTGAAAAAAACAAACAAACAGAAATCCTTGAAATGAAGGAAACAATAAACCAAGTTAAAAACTCCATAAAAGCATAACCAATAGGATAGACACCTGGAAGAAAGAACCTCAGACCTTGAAGACAAAATATTTAATCTTGAAAACAAAGTTGACCAAACAGAGAAGATGGTAAGAAATCATGAACAGAATGTCCAAGAACTATGGGATATCATGAAAAAGTCAAATTTAAGAATTATTGGGATTGAGGAAGGCTTAGAGAAACAAACCAAAGGAATGAACAATCTATTCAATGACATAATACCAGAAAATTTCCCAAATCTGAAGAATGAAATGGAAAACCAAGTATAAGAGGCTTATAGGACTCCAAATATACAAAATTACAACAGACCCACACCAAGGCACATTATTATGAAAATACCTATCATACAAAATAAAGACAGAATTTTAAAGGCCACGAGAGAAAAGGATCAAATTACCTTCAGGGGGAAACCAATAAGAATATCAACAGATTTTTTAATCCAGACCCTAAAAGCTAGAAGGGCCTGGAACAACATTTTTCAAGCCCTGAAAAAAAACGGATGCCATCCAAGAATCTTATACCCAGCAAAACTAAATTTTAGATTTGACAATGAAATAAGATCCTTCCATGATAAACAAAAGTTAAAGGAAATTACAAAAAGAAAGCCAGCCTTACAGAACATTCTCAGCAAAATATTCCATGAGGAAGAGATGAAAAGCAATGATGCAAATCAGCAATGGGAGGAACTAGCCTAAAGGATAGCCAAATAAAGGAGAAACCAAATCATGTCAAAAGATTAAAATGAGTCAAATGACTGGGAATACAACTCATATCACAATAATAACCCTGAATGTTAATGGCCTGAACTCATTAATCAAAAGACACAGACTGGCAGATTGGATTAAAAAGAAAAATCCAATGATTTGCTGCCTGCAAGACACTCATTTCATAGAAAGAGATACCCACAGACTAAAGATGAAAGGATGGGAAAAAACATACCATGCACACAGACACAGCAAAAAAGCAGGAGATTTAAAATTTGTAAGATGAACACCATTTTGTATAGTAAATATCCAAATTTTAATTCTAGTCCTGAAATCCTGTATGTTTTCATTTCAGTAAGAAAGAGTTTTATGAGTTGTATTTTCTCATTTTAGCCAATTATAGTTTCATTTAGCCATTATAGCCCTGGAAAATCAAAAGTTCCTTTTAGTTTTCACAGTATATATATATTAAGATTAGTGAATAGATACTGTGACACCATTTGTGACATAGGCCAAGTGATTTGTGTCATCACAACAGGATGAAGAATTCTATGAGCCTTATGGATTATTATCTTCAGAATAGAATCAACTTTGTTTAGTGCATTTTCAAGATGTTTAAATTAGGAACTAATATACATATCCTGTTGCACTCAACTTTAGCTGTTTCCGATGTTATGGCAACTAGGTCTTGCTGTAATATACAGTGACTTTGGCATCAGTAGGTATCTTTTTAAAAATTAATTACTTCTTTGTGTATCTGAAGCATCAAAAAATTAGGTGATGGTTAAAGTTAAATTCTTTGAAAAAATAAAAGTAGACCTTTGTCTTAAAACTTTTTCTTTTTATAGTTTTATAAACACTCAGTTTATAAGTATTCTAAGTTGCTTATTTTAACTGAAAGTATATGGATTTGTCAGCAGAAGTACTTGCAGGAATGACATCAGAGGAAGAGCAGACAAGACTTGATGTCTGTGCTGTTAATGAACTAAAGGTATATTTTCAATGAATGTTCTGCTTTAATCATGTTTTCTTTGTTTTCATAATGAAGAAAAGGCCAAGGGAAATTACTGTTCAGCCTTGCCCTTTAGAATCAAAAGATCATAGTTTGATATTTGATATTAAAACACTTTTAGCTGGTTGTCAAGTTAAAATAATCTTAAAACTGACAATAACTTGTAGCCAAAGTCCACCCTTGGAATGAAGGCATTAATTCCTATGTATATTGGATGGACTTCCATTTGTTGAACATTGTTACAAACTGAAGAGGGACCCTGGGAATTTGAGTCTCAGGTTGTGGGATATACTCTCATAATCTCATAATCTTTGCTCCTTAATCATGGGAAGGCTTTCTGTCATTTGTCCAAGTGGCCTATGAACAGGGAAACTAATGCAGCAGAGGTGGTTGGTAAAGAGTTGCTACTTGCTCAAAGCATCTTGCTGTGTTGATTTAGAGAGCAACTGTTTTCATTCAAGTGAACAATGAAGAGAATATTGGGAAGAGAGCGAGAAAGTGAGACAAGAGTGAGTAGGGATACAAAAATGTATTTCAGTTTGAGCATCCCAGCTAATATTCTGAATGTTTGTTGTGCTTTCAAGGTTATAGGTTTTTTAAATTTTTTGTCAAAATATTGAAAGCATAGTTCCAGAGTGACTTTAGATACTTAAAAACTAGTGGGGGTCTGTGGACCAGGTGTGAAGGTGCTGGGGTTGGTAGTAAAGTGGAATGAGAGGCAAGCCGGATTGCGGGAAGGTGGCTAAGCCATTTGTCAAGTCAGGGGGGGACCTGGCTGACCATGTCCAGGGGGCCCAGCTTTCCTGGACCAGGTGGATCAGGGTCAGGTGCTGGGTCCTACTGGTTGATGCTGAACCTTTGTGCCTGGCCAGGTGGGTCTCTTGGCCAAGTGAGAGCTTGGCATGCAATGCTGTGGGCTAATAGTGAAGCTAAGGGTCTAGTAGGCAGAGCAGTGGGCTTGGTTGGGGGACTGGAGGGTTGGGAGATTAGCGAGGGGGTGGCCTGCTGGTGATGAAATTGGCAGGCCCTCAAGACCCTGGGACCAGTGGGTGTTGCACTGAGAGTGGGAGTCAGGGAAACAAATGTTTATGCTGCCATACTTTTCAGAATTCATCAGTCTCTTGCATTTTGCGGGGTTTTTTTGATTCATCTGTTTACGTGATTTTGTTACATCATGTAAATGTATTTGCATTTGAGAATTCCAACTCATATTGTATACATTTGTTGTGCTTTCATAGTTATATATTTTGAGTGTTTGTCAAAATTTTGAAAGCATACGTTCCAACATGACTCTAAATATTTAGAAACAACTATATATGCTTCCACACTTTAAAAAAACACCAGTCTCCTGCAAGTTTTGAATCAGCTATTTACATGGTGGTGTTATAAAAAGATGGGTAAGTTTAGACATGTGTGGTTTCATCACATTAGGAGCACACACACCCCCAGCCAAACATTTGGTACAAGACTCCCAAGTTAGAAGACAAAGTTTAAGGTACGCTTAGTTTTATAGATAGAAACACAAAAACAAAGAACAACCATTCAGAGATATTATGTAAGAGATAACTAGATGAGGCTTCCTATTGTTCTCCAATACATTCAGTTACTTTAACTAAATTACACATGTAATGTATCTGATGAGATGAAATTTATCTGAATGATTTGATGAAATTTCTGATTCAGCATAATGGAATCTATGGAATCATTTCCTTGGGCTTTTTTTCCCATAAAATGGTAGGTCATGACACTAGGAGTGTGGATGGGATCATTTAAATTTTCTTGTTTTTTTCCTACATTCTAAGTAGAATATCAAGCTAGATATTTCCACATCCTCAGGCTGTGCGATTTTACTTGTGGTTATTGATTGTGAAATCACAAAACAAGCTCATTTTCCAGTGTTGTGTATTAGCAACTCTGCAGTTTCACTCTGTCCCTCATTTTGTGGTAACTTTGACCTTAAACTTCAGTGACAACCATTCCCATTTTTAAAACCCCAGAATCCAAATGAGAAAAGTGTTAAAGGCAGTGGTGGAAAGAGCAGTGTAGTGTGGAAATGGGAAAGCTGCCTGTAGCTCCTTAAGCCCCATGAAGTCATGTTCTCTAATCTGCCTGTTGAATGTTAGATCAGGTAATAAAGACAGAAGAGGACAATAGTTGTGTTCTTCTCTTTTCCTCCTGCCAGTCACATGGAGATTGAAAACATTAGGTGGCCAAGAGAGGATGAAATTAAAGCATAGTATGAACAATGTCCCTTCTTCCCTTCTTACCTTTTGGAACATGGTTTCTTTCACTCAAAGAGAAATGAAACAGAATCTATAAATACTTAATTGAAGGTTATTTAGAAAATTAAAGTAAGCACCTACTTCCCTTTCACATAATGAAGACATGACAATTCCACAAAGCCATGTTCTAATCTCAAGGAAAACAAAAATGTGCCTTTTGTTGAAAAGTATCATCTCTCTCACTGTCAATCTTTCCTGAAAGGATGAACAACACTGCAGGGGACCTGAAATAGAGAATATTGAAACCTCAGCAATGTGGGAAGGTGGTGGTGCTGCTTCAGCCTCTACTCATGATAAATTTCAAAAACCCAATAAACAGCAGTTGGCTCTTGAGAGGGAACATCATGATCAGTAAGACTATGGAAATATTTCCCAGTAGATAATAGTTACTAATTTTTAAAATGAATTCTAAATTGGGCTGTATTTATGATTGTCAAATTTTACGCCTTTGTTAGGGCTATTCATCCTTGCATGAGTCTCAGAACAAGGTAGCCAAACAGGGAGGTACTTTAATTATATTAACACATAAATCAACTACATTAATAAGTATTTCATTTATGTAGCTGTCTCACATGTTGGAAAATGAGAGAAAAATGATGTTCTTACCCACTATTGGTAAATGGAATTTGAGAAACCTGTTTGAAGGGTGATTTTGGAGCATGTATCAATACCTCAAGTATATCATTCTTTTCTTTAAGAAACTTCATTTCTAGAATGGAATCCTTCCCGGTTGGGTAAATGTGACTTCAAATCATTACATGCATGCATATGATAAGGGAGTTTATTATATATTATATACTACAAAGGTTGACTGCATTTGGATATACCATATGTCCATGAAGGATAATATATATGCTAAGGATATTTATAGAAACATGTTGGGAGGAACCTATCAACATTTCATAAAGGGTGTGTCATACTGTAAATCAGAAATTGGAAAACCATTTTTGGCAAAAACTCGGGTAGTTGCTGTTTACTACTCTGTGGATAATTGGGTTCTATGGGCATGGCTACATTTCTCCCAACCTGCATGTATAGGAGCTGGACCATTCCTCAGCAGCAGACTGCTTGGACAGCATACAGGTTACCCCCAGTTGGATCACCAGCACCACAAAAACCCTCTTCCCAACCACAAATCTTTACATATATAGGCATTGTGCTGCATTTGGCCCACAGACCCCTTCCTTGACCCCCTTCCTCTATTGAGATGGTCATATGATTCCTGTTCTTAATTCTGTTTAAGTGATGAATCACATTTATTGGTTTTCCTTAGGTCAAACCATCCTTGCATCTCTGGGAGGAAGCTCACTTGAACATGTCATATTATCTTCTTACTGTGCTTTTGAATACATTTTGCATTGAAATTATGAATTTTTGCATCTATCTTTTTATCAGGAATTTTGATGTGTAGTTGTCTTTCTTTGGTGTGTCTTTGGTTGTGGTATCGGGTTATAGGTTCATGCAGTGTATCTGAGAGTGTGCCCTCCCTTTGAATTTCATGGAATAATTTGAGAAAGACTGATGTTATTACTCTTTTAAAGTAAATCTGGTAGAATTCATCTGAAAATCCACTGGTCATATCTTTTCTTTGCTGTTAGGCCTTTAAGTGTGGTTTCAAGCCCATCAGTCAATTGGTCTGTTGAGGTTTTCTGCCTTTTTGTGGCTCAACTTGGGCAGGTCATATGTGTCTAGAAATTTCTCAATGTCTTCTAGATTTTCTAGTTTGTTAGTCAACATTTCCACAATAGTTTCTAATGATTCTCAGGATTTCAAAAACATCTGTGCTATTATCCCTTTTCTCATCTCTGTTGTGGATTTGTACTTCTCTCTCTTCCTTTGGTTAGTTTTGCTATGTATTTACCAATCCTCTTTATCATTTTAAGTATCCAACTCCCTGTTTTTTCATTTTTGTATTTCTCCCAATTTAATTAATTTTTGCTCCAGTCATTTTGACCCCTGTCTTCTGGTTTTGCAGTTAGTTTTTCCTTTCCTAAGGTGTTGAGGTGTAGTGTGTGAGTTTATGTATTTGGACCTAATTTTTAAAAATGTAGGTACTCAGTGGTAAACACTTTCCACTAATTGCTTTCATACTGTCTCATATATATTGATTGGGGACTGGGGATGTGACTCAGTTAGGTTAAAGTGCTTGCCTGGCAAGCATGAGGCCCTAGGTTCAAATCCCCCAGCACCACCAACAACAAAAAAAGAACCCTCTAGAAATATTGATTACTTTTATGTTTTCTCTTATTTCTTCAAAATATATCTTTCTTCTTTGATCCATTCTTTACTTCAAAGAGTATTGTTCAAAATTCTTATGTTCATATGGCTTTAATTATTTTTCTTTGCTGTTGAATTCTAAGTTAATTTCATTAAGGTCTGATAGGATGTGTGGGATTATATTGACTTTTTGTGCTAGCTGAGACTTACATTGTGAGTTATGAAGAAGAGTTTGTTGGGTATAGGAATCTTGGCTGGGAATTGTTTTCTTTTAGATCTTGAAATATCTCACTTCAGGCCCTTCTTCATTTTAGGGTTTGAGTTGAGAAGTCAGAAGTGAGCCTTGTTGACTTGCCTATCAATATGAGTTGGTGTCATGATTTTTGTTTTGGGGATTGGATCCAGTACCCACTAAGCCACATCCCCAGCACTTCTTAGTTTGGTCTGACTAATTTCCTTAGGACCTCACTAAAGTGCTGAGTCTGGTCTGGAATTTGCAATCTCCTGCCTGAACCTCCCAAGTTACTGGGATAACAGGTGTGTTGCCACCATGTCTGACAGAATATCCTAATTTTTAAAAACATTTTGAAGTGCTTGCTTTCTACTGGTGATACAGAGGGGAAGTTTTTTGCAATTACTTAAATTCTGTCACTTCACAAGGCAAAAATTGATATGGACAATGAGAAGGACATTGTCAAAGAGATTCTGCACAATCAGATTTTCTATGAAAAGGAGGTGAGTATGGCAATAGAGAAAGTAAATTCTCAGGTATTTTCTCTACTTCTCTTCAAATATTTGGAGGTCTGTATTTATATGAATACATATTTTGAAATTTCAGTATATATGTCATGAAAAGTATTGAAGAGATGAGTTTTGATATGTATATATAAGCATTCCATATTTTGATATATTCATGAGATTGAGTGTACATGCACTTGGGAAGTGGTGGTGGTATTTTCTAAACAAGATTGAATTCCCAAAGAGAACTCTTTTCCAGGGATATCACATATTGAATTATTTGACTTTCTGTTCATCATGGAAGGTTTTTATCTCATACTCAATTATGTAGGATTGTTTGGGTGGATATAATAAGCTTGGTTTACACCTGATTTTTTTGAGGACATTAGTGATATGCTTTGAAGCCCTCCTGTCTTTTAATGTCAGCACTAAGAAAATAGTTGAAATTCTAATTGGCTTACCTCAAAATGTGATCTCCTGTTTTCCAGGTTTTCAAACTTCCATCCTCATTGTGTACATTAGACCTTTTCATTTTAATGTATGTTGGAGAGCATTGTATTTCTAAGGTTTAGGCAATTTTCTGATATTTTATTAAAAACCTTGTTCATTCCCTTAGTCTGTGCTTAGGTGCCTTTGTCTCCACCAGGCATTCTTAGATGTGTTCTCTTAATCTTATCCCAGATTTCTATTGTATTCTGTGCATGGTATCTTAATGTCTATTCTGTGTTGAAAGCATTACTTTGCAGATAATAAATTTTACCTTCAGGGTTTGAAATGTGTTTTCTGTGTGAACTTATCTTCCTTTTCAGGAATACTGTTTCTTTTTTAGACTGATTTTTTATTGAAATATTTCTCATTCCATGTTTTTCTCTATAGTTCATTCCTTACTCCTTCTTTCATACTTTATTGATCATTTTAAATATAAATTTTAAAATTCCTTCTCCAGCATTTTCTTCTCATTGTTGTCAGGGAAGTCAGTTGTTGAAATTTCTGGACCGTTGGGTTAACTTGCTCCCCTTTTCCTCTTGTCTGCATGTCTCCCCATGTTCTGAGTTGATTATATCTTTTTACTTTTATGCAAGGGATTATTTAGTGAGCTCCTTCCTCTTAAGTGCCCCAGACAGGGCAAATAGCCAGGTATTGTTCTCCTGTACCATGTGTATACTTAGCTGTTCCCAGTATCAGCACCACTTTGTGATCAGATATTAAACTCTTGTTACTACAGTCACATCAGATCAGCACAATCTACCAGGAGAACTTTGGGGGGGCATGTAGAAAATGCTTCCATGCTTGCTTTCATCCAGGTATAAAATTGTAGTAGTAGTCTGCAATAAGTCAATTAATAGGTTATTAAAGTTAGTAAAATTACTTTTATAATATAGGTGCTGAAAAGGGAAGGAAATAACTTGGAAAAGTAAAGCAGAGAAAGAGAAAAGATGGAAAAGTGTAACACAAACCAAGGTATAGAAAAGGAAAAGATGGGAAGGGTGGATGTGCGGCAGGAGCAGCTAACTCAAGAAGAAAAATAGGGAGTATGAGGAGAAAGTGTAATAAACCTGAGCTAAAAAAACAAAGATAGAGTTATTTCAAGTATAGATAAAGGTCTAGGAGGCCCTCTCTTGTCCTTGGTGTATGTCTGCATACCTACTATGTTTCTGCTCAGTTACAGGGATGGTGCCTGATTTTCTGTGACTTCACAGCCTGTGTTTACTTTTTTTCTGTAAGGGAGTATATATTTGTGAGCTCTCCTGAAGAAGAGCTCTGTGAGTCCTGTAGTCCAGTGCTGTCAAATCCAGAGTGGGCTACCCGTGCCTATTTTATGTGTGTGGAGGGTGTGGTGGTCTAAGTAGGAGGACTATCAACCTCTTTGCTGTGGTGTTGGGTGTCTCATGGTAGGTACATAAGGATCTGCTGCAAACAGGTCACACGTCAGTGGGTTTCTATTGGGGTACACTGGGAGGTACTTGTTGGATTTCTGCTTCTGTGGAACCCCTAACTGTGCAATCTTGGTGGGCTGTGGATGTCACAGAAGCCTCTACCCTGACTAGAACATCCCTCCATGGATTTTCCAGTCACCACAATTAGGGATAGCATGCCAGTTGATCTCTCCTATACTGAGCTCCTGAAGAGTTTGGGAAGAGATCTGAGTTGGATTTAATAATCCTTTGGTTTTACATCTTGAGATTTATTAGTCTTTATAAGGAAATCAGAGTCTTCACCAATATATTGGAATGTGGAACTGATATATAGTTCCAGCAATTGCAAAGTTCCTCTCTAATTCCCATGTATGTCATCCACTTTGAATTGAATTTTGTGTGGGAAGAAAGATCTAATTTCATTCTTTTCTTTGAGTGGGCAAATATGGTATAGTATAATCTTTACATCTACAAACATTATTGAGGGAAAAATGAGTTATAAAACTATGGACAGTATATAAATATATGAAGAAAAAGTTATCTCTAAAACATACAAATGTGTATAATTTAGAATTACATTCTTGTTATACTATATATGAAGAAACATATAGTTTAATATACAAAACATATATGAAGACCTAGACAGAGAGGAGGTAAATTAACACAAGATTCATAGTCATCATTCAGTGTGTGGGCATCAAGAAGGGAATGCACACACAGGGGCACAAAAGGGACGTGAAAAAAATTTCAACCTATTCTATACTTTAAGGTGCACAGAAGGACTGCTTTTGTCTTCCTTATCTAACTGTACATATGAGATAAATTCACTTCTGTTTATGCTAATTAGAAATGTAAAATCAAAGAAAAATGGGTCTCACTCAAAAGAAAAGACCTCAAATTGCATTTCACCCAGATAAAGGTACACAAAAAGGCAATAGAACAATTCATGATTCCCCAAAGGTGGAATAGGATAAATACACTTATACTCAAAATTTCTAACAATGACATGAGTAATGTTTGAAATGTGATATACAGCAATATTCTAAGAGAAAGAGTTCCCTTACCCAAACTGTATTCTACTGTATTCTAATGAATGGCATTAACTGAATAAATTGAGATGTTAGTTAAGAGAACCCATCAACTCAAATGTCCATCTATTTGAGAGCTATATTTCTCATAAAAGAGTATTGTCATGGGTACTTTATTGTTTTTAAAGAAATACAACCTTTTATGAGGTTTGCTTTACACATAAGGTCTTTCATATTCTCAGTACAATTCAGAATGTCACAAAATATATGTCATGTAACAGTCACTACAAAACATAATTTTCCTTACTCTTCAAAGATTTCAACCTGTTCATTTGCCATTAATTCCCACATTTCCTTCTAGTCCCAGGCAAGCATTGACTTTCTTTTTATAAATAGTTTTCCTTCTTCAAGAATGTATCAACAAATCATAAAGTATGTATGCTTTGTGTCTGATTTCTTTCACTTGGAAATTTTTTAAGATCCATTCATGCTGTTGCAGTCATCAGTGGTTAATTTATTTTCATTACTGTTTATAAATTGCTTATATAGATATACCAAAATTTGGTTATTCTTCTGTTTGTGGACATTTGAGATCTTCTCAGTTCATGCTCGTATGTAGAAAGCCATAAACATTTGTGTACAAGTTTCTGTGTCCATCAATGTTTTCAGATCCCTGGGGTAAATACCTTGGGTACCTGAATATCTAACTGTATGTTCATGCCTGTGTTCTAAAATTGTTGCGCTATTTTACATTCTCATTATCAATAGCAGAGAATTCTATCTGTTCTCTATGTCTTTTCCTATTCTCCTTGTAATTTTAAATTGCATTTCCCTGGTGATTAGTAATGCTGACCATATTTTCTTTTTCAAAATTTAAAAATTTTTTAATTGTTTTTCCATTGTACAAAAATGAGGTCCAACTTTTCATTTCTCTGGTTGTAAACAAAGTAGTCACATGGTTTGTGTAATCATACATGTACATAGGGTAATGATGTTTGTCTCATTTCACTATCCTTCCTCCCCCCACCCCCTCTTCATCCCTCAATTCCCTCTACACAATCCATCTTTCCTCCATTCTTCCCTTAACCCCTCTGCCCCATTATGTATCATAATCCACTTATCAGAGCAAACATTTGGCATTTGTCTTTATAGGATTGACTTATCTCACTCAGCATGATATTCTCCAACTCCATCCATTTACCTGAAAATACTGTAATTTTATTCTTTATGGCTGAATAATATTCCATTGTGTATGTATACCACAGTTTCTTTATCCATTCATCTATGGAATCTAGGTTGGTTCCACAATCTACCTATTATGAATTGAGCTGCTATAAACATTGATTTGGCTGTTTCACTGTATTATACTGATTCCAAGTCCTTTGGGTATAGGCCAAGGAGTGGGGTAGGTGGGTCAAATATTGTTCCATTCTAATGGTGTTCCATTCTGAGTTTTCTAAGGAATTTCCATACTGCTTTCCAGAGTGACTGCACCAATTTGCAGTCCCACCAGCAATGTATCAGTGTACCATTTTCCCCACATCCTTACCAAGGCCTTTCATTGCTTTTATTCTTCATAATAGCCATTGTAATTGGAGTGAGATGAACTCTTAGGGTAGTTTTGATTTGCATTTCTCTTATAAAAGAGATGTTTTATATTTTTTCATTTATCTGTTGATGGATTGCATTTCTTCTTCTGTGAAGTGTCTGCTCAGTTCCTTAGCCCATTTATTGATTGGGTTACTTTTATTCTTGGTGTAAAGTTTTTTAAGTTCTTTATAAACTATAGAGATCAGTGCTATATATATCTGAAGTGGATGTGGAAAATATTTTCTCCCACTCTGTAGACTCTCTTTTCACATTATTGATTGCATCATTTGCTGAGATAAAGCTTTTCAGTTTGAATCCATCCCATTTATTGATTCTGCTTTTATTTCTTACCACAGAACACTAAAGAAAGAAATTAAAACCATAGAGGACAGAATGATCTCCCATGTCCTTGGATAGGCAGAATTAATATTGTCAAAATGACTGTACTACCAAAGGTGCTATACAGATTCAGTGCAATTCCAATTAAAATCCCAATAACATACCTAATAGAAATAGAGAAAGTAATCGAGAAATTTATTTGGAAGAATAAGAAACCCCGAATAGCTAAAGCAGTCCTTAGCAGGAAGAGTGATATAGGAGGTATCACAATACCAGACCTTCGACAAAACTACAGAGCCATAGTAACAAAAATGGCATGCTTTTGGTACCAAAGTAGACAGACAGAGCAGTGGTACAGAATAGAGGAGACAAGAGACAAATCCACATCCATACAGTTATCACATACTAGACAAAGGTGCCAAAAGCAAACAGTGGAGAAAGACAGTCTCTTCAACAAATGGTGCTGTTGAAACTGGAAATCCATACGCAGTAAAATGAAATAAAATCCCTATCTCTCACCCACTAAAAAATTCAGTTTGAAATGGATCAAGGACCAAGGAATTAGACCAGATATCCAGTACCAAATAGAAGAAAAAAGTAGGCCCAAATCTTCATCATGTTGCTTTAGGACCAGACATCCATAACAAGACTGACCATATTTTAATCACCATTCATGTGTCTGTGACTGCCAATCCAAATCCTTTGCCTTTCTTTGTTAAGTTGCCTTATTACTGAGTTAAAAAATTCTTTTTCTTTATATGACTCCTTTGTCAGACATAGGCTACATAAGTATTGTCTCTTACTCTGAGCTTGTTTTTCTTTCATTACACTGTGTTCCAAAGAAAGTTTTTCATATTTTTTCATTTGTTGTTTTTAGGCAGAGTGATAGTAGAGTGTGTTTTGACATACTATACATACATGGAATATTTGAATTAGGATCTCGTTCTTGTGGTTTTACATAAAGTGGCATTACACTGGCTGTGTAATCATTTATGAGCAAAGAAAAGTCATGTCCACTTCATTCTACTGCCCTATTTGCAACACCCCCAACCTTCCCTTTTAGACAAAGGATTAATCACCCTTTGTGTAATCTCAGGGAATTCTATTCTTCCCCTCCCTACACTGCTTTGTTGTGGTTTAGCATCCATATATCAGAGAGAATATTCAGCCTTTGGCAAAGCATCTGGCCTTGTCCTGGAGGCCCGGTTAACCTGGCCAGGTGGATTAGGGCCTGGTACTATGTCATGCCAGCCAGTACCACAGCTATGTGCTGGGTTGGGCAGGTCTGATAGCAAAGCAGCAGCATGGCATGCAAAGCTGTGGGCATAGTAGTCCCTAGTTTCATTCTTCTTCTTACAGATATTTTTTCCCAGTGCCATTTATTAAGGAGGGTATCTTTTTATCAACATATATTTTTGTCACCCCTTTCAGTATCAGATGAATATACCTGTGTGGTATTCTCTCTCTGTCTTCTCTTCTGTGCCATTGGTCTCCTGTCTTGATGTCAAACAATGTTGTTTTTGTAATGATAGTTCTGTAGCATAATTTAACCTGGGGTATTGGGTTGCCTCCAGCATCGCTGTTTTTGCACTGACTTCCACAAAACATGGCCATTACTTACTGGGTTATGAGTTTTTAACTCCTTATAATTCATACAATCATCTGTAGATTTTGACTGACAAAAAGAGGAAAATGATGGCTGGATTGTCAGCTTTCCACTTTGGAAATCAAGTTACTGTTATCTTAGAATTTGCAGTGAGATCCTCTTTCAACCTGACAGCTGGTTCTCATGCTTAATCCTCTGGCCTCTTTCACATGGCACAGATCCTACATTCTCAGAAACCAGAGTTCTCTCTATTTGCCTCTTTTTTCTTCCACACATAGATATGCAAACATATAGTTTATAGTATTCATTAGGTAAATATGTCATCACTTACAGAGAAAAATATTTCAGGGCATAACCCTTAAAAATCAGGTAGTATTCAGGCCACCTGTGAAAGATAAAATGAAAGTAGTGATTTGAATTTCAAAGTGTAGAATACACTTGCTATGCTCTGTAATGACTTTGTGGTATAATATAATTTTTTTTTTCTGTGAAGTGTCTGTTCATTTATTAGCCCATTTGTTGAGTGGATTATATGTATTCTTGGTGTAGAGTTTTTTCTGTTCTTTATATATTCTGGAAATTAGTGCTCTATCTGAAGTATGATTGGCAAAGATCTTCTCCCACTCTGTAGGCTCTCTCTTTGCATTGCTGGTAGTTTCCTATGCTGAGAGAAAGCTTTTTAGTTTGAATCTATCCCAGTTATTGATTCTTGCTTTTATTTCTTGTGCTATGGGAGTCATGTTAAGGAAGTCTGATCCTAGGGTGATGTGTTGAAGATTTGGACCTACTTTTTTTTTTCTATAAGATGCAGGGTCTCTGGTCTGATTCCAAGGTCCTTGATCCATTTTGAGTTGAGTTTTGTGCAGGGTGAGAAATAGGGTTTTAATTTCAGTCTGTTGCATATGGATTTCCAGTTTTCCCAGCACCATTTGTTGAAGAGGCTATCTTTTCTCCATTGCATGCTTTTGGCATCTTTGTCTAGTATGAGAAACTTGTATTTATTTCTGAGAGAGTGTAATACTGTCCATATATAGTTTATTCTATTAATGATTTTGATGGTTTTAGAACTCTAGGTTCAATGTTTTTTCCCTCAATATTTTGAAAATATTTGTCTATCAGTCACCTAGCTTTCAGTGTAGATATTAAAAGAACAATTCTGAAATTTGACCTTATATATATGAATTATTCTTCATTGCTTTTCTTTTTTTCCCTCTCATATGTTTGAAAACATTTGAACACTTCTATGCTTCTAAATGTGATGGTGATGATGGAGATAACAGACCTACATTTGTTCACTCAGTTTTTGAGTCTAGAAATCTATGACCTTTGATTGTGGGAATGTTATTGTTTTGATTTTGAATAATTTCTTTCCCACTATTTCCTTATTATTTTTCTACAACACATTTAAATCAAATATTATATCTTGTGCTCTTATCCTTTTCTTTTTCTTTCTTTTTGTAAAATTTTTTTTTAAAAAAAGAAACACCAGATTTCTCGAAGGCTCTTCAAGTTGAAAAAAAAAAAAAAGAAGCTGGATGAAAATTTTGGTATTCATGGCAACATAGTATTTTATTATAAACACATTGATTTCAAAAGGAGAATCTTAAGGTTCTTCTTAGTTTTGCTATTATTTAAGATAAACCATTGGTGCTAAAGAAGGAACTGAGGATTAGTTAATACATTGTTTATATGATGTAAAGGATAGTTCCATTTAAAAGAACTCAGTACTAACAAAGTGAGAAGAGAATTATTTCACTGCTTGATATTCGTTGTGACAGAACTTTCCCAAACCAGAGATGAAACAGTTGGTATATAAACTTCAACTGACCCATACTAAGCCTTTTAAAATTGCTTTTCTGAAGTGATTATGATCTAACATTTTCTTATTTTTATTTTTATGTTTTCTGAACTTAATATTTCTCTCACTTTTGGTATGTTTTCATTATGTTAGCATGTTTTCTATCTATCTAGAAAATCTTGGTGCATACTTGGAGGAAGATTTACTTTTTTATGTATCTCCTTTGTATTCATATTTTTTAAAATAATCACTCTGAAATGTGACCAATTGGTAGTATAGTTGAAATAACTTATTCTCAAACCAATGTACTTAAATTGCCTACTACATTATCCTTTTTGGCTCTCTTGGAATTTCCCCTATTTTATCCAATTCACATACATATAGATACACACACACACACACACACACACACACACACACACACATATATATACATATATATATATGTATATATATATAATGAATGTATTTGTAATAGGAAATCTTATTGTTGGAAATGTGTGATACTATTAACAAAAATATTTGAGAGATATAGTTGAGGATAAAAAAATAGATGTGGTATAATATAATTTTGAGAAGACTTCTGCATTCAAAGGAGCTCAAAGTAAGATCTATGAGATTGTGCATTTACATTCAAAGACACTACATTCGATTCATGGCTGCAATGAT
This sequence comes from Sciurus carolinensis, assembly GCF_902686445.1. Classification (NCBI taxonomy): domain Eukaryota; kingdom Metazoa; phylum Chordata; class Mammalia; order Rodentia; family Sciuridae; genus Sciurus; species Sciurus carolinensis. The sequence continues at coordinate 1,832,105 of NW_025920131.1, forward strand.
TGTAACTCATTCCCTAATTTTCTTCTCTTTGAGGACACAAAAGGAAGATTTAATATTAGATTGACTAATGAATGTTCAAAGCTGCCCCTTTTCCTTAGATGAGCCAAAGAAAATCAAGTAAAAATATTTGACTTGGATAACTAAAAAATGTATTTCCAGTTTTTCTTAAACAGTGATGCTTCTCATCATAAATTTTTTGCTTCTCATTTTTTCTTTTCCCTTAACTTGATAGCAGTGCTTTCTAAAGTGGTACAGATGTGTACTTGTATTTGTACCTGCCTGAGTGTGCATGTGCATGGAAACAAGTATCTTTAATCTCAACATGTCATGTAGGAGCAATTTTTGGTGTGTATATTTTCTGTTTGCAACAACCTAAACAAATCAGTACAGGTAAAAAAGAACAAATAATCACAAAAAGAGTCACATGATTATCTCAATAGATACATAAGCAATCTGTGATAAGAATCCACATGAGCTTCATGAAAGAATATCTTGAAGAAAGTAGGCATAGAGGAATGAGCATCAACATAATAAATGCTACACCCAACAGACTTATAGCCAACATGGTACTGAAAGGTGCACAAATTGAGAGTATTTCCTATAAAATGAGAAACAGAATGGGGTGTCCACTCTGCACACTACTCTTCAATTTATGACTCCAGAGTTTAGCCAGAGCATAGAGAAATAAATGTAATGCAGTTGGGAAAGAAGTAGTCACAAGTGCCCGACTTGCAGTTTAAATTGTTCCATACTTGGAAAACCAAACTCCACCAAAATAATCAGAATTGGTAAACAAATTCAACAAACAACAGGATACACAGTAAATAGCTTTTCTGTACTCTAATAATGAACTCCCTTAGCAACAAATAAGGAAAACCATCCCATTCACATTAACATCACAAAAAAATGAAATAATGAATTACCAAGGAATAACCTTAACTAAGAGGTGAAAGATATCTAGGATGAAAATTGGAAAACACTGGAGAAAAATAAAGAAGACACTGAACTTGGACAGAACACCCATGTGCATGAATTGTGAGGCAGACAATGTACAAGAGACAGTTGTATCAAATTCAAAATCAATTACAGATTCCATGTAGTCCTCCACAAAGCATCAATGTCATGTTCCCCTAAACTGGAGAAAACAATGCTCAAAAAAACTTTGGACCATAAAGGACCCTGAAGAGTTCAAGCCATATAGAACAAAATTAGTATGAGAGAGGCATCACAACACCTGACTGTCTTCACGTTATATTACACAAATATACTAAAAACCAGAATGCATGTGGCATAAAAAAAATCACACTGGGCAGAGGAATAGAAGAATGGAGCCAGAAATAGACTCATACATACACAGATATCGAATAAAGGTGCTGAAAATGTTAACTGGCTGAAAGAGAGCTTTGTGGACAAATGGTGCTTGGAAATCTGGACATGCAAATTTAGATAACTGGAAAAATCATCCTTTTATGTTTGAAAAAACTCAATACAAAAGGCTCAGAGATATTAAAGGAAGACTAAAGACTTTGAAATTGTGCAGTAGGTTTTTTTTTTTTTTTTTTTTTTTTTTTTTTTTTTTTTTTGCGGTGCTGGGGATTGAACCCAGGGCCTTGTGCTTGCAAGGCAAGCACTCTACAAACTGAGCTATATCCTCAGTCCATTGCAACAGTTTTTGAAGGGCACTCCAATGGCTCAGGAAATAACAGGAAGAGTTTATAAGTGGGAATACATCAATTGAAAACTTCTGCACAACAAAGCTCTGTGTTGAATCTCAGAGTGAAGAGAAGACTCAGAGTGGGAGAAAAGATTTGCCAGGTAATCATCTCCTGATGATTACTATCCAGAATGTATGAAACATGGAAAACAACTTAAATCAAATGAATAAGTAATCCAATAAAAAAACTGGGGGTATGGATCTGAGCAGACACTTCTCCCAAGAAGAATTACAAATGTACAATAAATTGATGATGAAAAGCTCAGTATCTTTACCCTCAGGGAAATGTCACTCAAAATTAGGTTGATTTCCTCTCACCCCAGTCAGAATGGCTCTTTTTCAAAAAGCCAACAACTTTGGAGACAAAGGAATTTGGATACTGTTGGTATAAATATCAAGTGGTATAACCACTGTGCAAAATTATAGGTGATTCCTGAAAAAATCAAAATGGGAATGACTCTGTGATTCAGCTGTAGCACTTCCAAATGGACACCTGAAAGAAAGAAATCCAGCATACAAAGGAGATCCCTGCAATACTGTCACTATTGTGGCACTGTTCACATTAGCCAAGTAAAGAAATGAGACCAGGAGACAGAGAAAAAATAAATGGATAAGAATGAGTGGAACATATACACCACAGAGTATTATACAGTCATAAAAATGGATGAAATTGTGTCATTTTTCAAGCCTATGGTTAAACTCAAGTTTATTGTAAGAAAAATAGGAAGATAAAGGAAGGAAATAATTGAATGTTTCTCCTCATCTGTGGAAGTTTAAAAAGTGATAGAAAATAGAAAAGTAGAACAAGTATTATGCAATGGGAATGAGACTAGGGGAAGGGGAAGGGGAAGAGAGAGAGTAGGAGGTATGGTGGTTTTGATTAGCACAGTTTATATGCATGTACAGAAATGTTAAGAGTGAGAAATTAACTTGTAAAATGAATGTGAGTTTCTAATTATTATAGAAGGTTTTTTTTAAAAAGTTTTTATACCCTTAAGACCTTGAAGGGAATTTGAGGCAACACCTCATTTTTTCTGAAGGCTTAACAAGGGGTTTTAGAGTCATAATGTCAGCTTCAACTGCAGACCATGTTCCAAGAAGTTCCTGGATTTGATCTTATCCTAAAATGCTTTTCTTTGGCAATATTTGACAAATTGACAAGTAGAGTGGATGCCAATGGGAAACAGGCACTTGAATTCAGTAAATTCTAGTTTCTTTAAATTTTATAGTCTCTTTTCCCCTTAGCTCTGATTCCAGTGGTACTTCCTGCTGCTCCATAGCAGGGGCCCCCTTTTCTCCACATTATGATATCATTTAGATCACTGGCCTTGAAACCCTTCCTGTCAGTCTAGTTAAGGATCACCCAAATTCCTCTCAGAGTTCCATTGAATGCATTTTGATTTTGTTTAATCAAAATTATTTGGTTTCCTCTTAACTCTAGTCCAAAGGTATCCTAAAGATGATTGTATATTTTAAATAAAATGTCAGCAAATAAGTATTTCTAACAATACCAGTAACAGTATTGCTGTATGATGAACCACTTGAAAATCCATTCTTTGAAAGCAGTGTTCATTTTGCTCACAGTCTGCAGCTTAGTCATGGGTGAGTGAGGTCAAAGTCTTCTCTTCTAGAAATGTCTGTGTGAGTGCAAGTTGGCTTTGGGGACTAGAACCATCTATTGTCTCCTAAATCCACATGTCTGTCTGTTGAAGCTGGCTCTGGTCTGGTCCATCAGCATGGTTGTCACCTAGAACATGTTATAGGAGGTCTCCCTGAGCTCAGAATATGGCTTATGATGTTTGAATCCATATTTACAAAACTGTTCAGCTGGGAGTGTTCTATTCAAGCTCATGGGACCCATTTATGGTGCAGGTCTGAGTAAGTCAGTGCGATGTCCATAAAATGACTTTAGAAAGTAAGAGAAGTGAAGATGGACTTAAGAGGCAAAGGTCTTCCACTAAGAGGTGGCATTCAGTTTTGGATGAAGAAAAATCAAAACCAGTCCTAGAAAAATAAAGGTCATGGTCAACCATGATTGGTTGTGAAAAAGCGGTGCATGTTAGGAACTGGTTTCTGTGCCTGCATATGATTTTCACTTTACTGATTTTCAGAGTGAGTGGAACACATTTTCAGAGACTAGATTACATTGTATTTCATTGCAACTGAGTGCAAGTCAAACTTTGTTGTTCAATTTCTGTGAGACTATTCTCAGACTACTATGTACATTAGCACATTATTTTATTTATGCAGTTGGATGCTCTTAAGGAACAACTGGAATATTCATCTTCACAGTGTGCATATCTAAATATGGAAAATCAAATCCCAAGGCAGGAGGTTCTGTCTATGGAAGAATTGAAGATGACAAGTGAAAAACTGGAGGAGGAGAAGAAGCAATTAGAAGAAAACATATTAACCCTTTAATCTAGAGAGAATGATTTGCTGGAAATTGATCCAAGAGGACAGTATGAAGCAGCAAGTGAAAAGACAGGGAGAGAGAAAACATTGGAGGAAATAGTGCAGTCTTTACAGGTGAATTTTTCTGTGATGTGCTTTAGTTCATTCACTGCAACATGTATCTTGGATGCCTATGTGGTATGTGGTTCCTCTGTTCCCTTACAGAAGTTTGTTTTCAAGGTGTCTAGAAAACAAGAGGTCATGGGTTTTCCCTGGAAATAGTGCAGAGTTCATCATTACTAGAACTAAATTGATCCCTCAGAAAAATGATTTTCATTCAAGAATAGTATGAGGAAAAGAAAGGAGAGTGATATAGAATAGGTATTTGCTGACAACCTTATATCGTTAAAATTTTGAACCAATTGTATTATTCTCTGACTCATCTGATTACAAAGTGATTCACAGCTGAGAATGTAACTCAGGTAGAGTGCTTACTTGCCTATCAGGAGCAAGGAAGGACGTGTGTTCAATTCCAAGCACCACACAATAAAATAACTGCCGGGGTCCAGCCCTAGCAGGAGTCCCTAGGTTCCACACAGGTAAACGGGGTGCGGGGAGACAGCATCAGGGATGGATGGAGAATGAAAGACACAGACTCTAGTTCTGGTGCAATCAATCCCACTTTATTCTTGGGAAGGCTGAGTTTATATGCACTTTTCTTCAGACTATAATGGCAGTCTTGTGGTTAATATTAAAGAAGTTTCCAAAGCATAGGCAGAAATTGTTTTTAACAAGGAACAGAAAAATTATGAGAAAACAGTAACCTTACAGATTATCCTTACCTAATCACAATTATTTTAAAAAATCTAACTATGTCAATGAGCTAATACAATGTTTATTTCCTTAATATCTAAACTCTATGTGACCTAAGACTATTATTATTCTCACGGTGGTTAAAGCGATAGACAAGTAATCTCATGTGACCATCTCTACTAGGTCCATCTGGTTAATATCTAAATTGCTGAGTTAAGGGCTACAGAAGGGCAGTGGTCACAATGGTTCTCGTGGCCAAGGTTTTTTACTGAATAGATTACTTTGTCTTATGTAGCTCTTTTTTTCCCAGAACAGGGCATTGTGCACCAATGTTTATTATAGGGGTGATCTATTCTTTCTAGGAAGGAAGGAATGTTGTGAAACCTTATTCTTTTACCCCACCACCATCGTTAGAATTTAACCAACCTGTTGGAGACAAAGGCAGATCTATAACTATTTTCTCCAGAGGCTTTCAGGGACTCATTGCATGGTTGCAAAATTATTTTTTAATTTGGTTAGTGGTAAAGACCCATTGTTTTTCAGATTGTAGGTAATATTTTATGGAATTTTTGTGGAATTCCCCTCATCCCCTTAAGTAATACGTTTAGACTGAAATGAGTAATATATTATCAGAAAGACACAGCAGAAAAAACACCATGCTTTGGAGCAAAACATTCGGCAACTCCTTTTAGGATGAGCCTTTGCAACCATCCTCTAGAGGATCTTTGTCAAGTACTGGATGGAATTCCGGATGCCCCCGCAAATAACATAAATGAAACAACTAAAAGGAGACTAGAGATTTTTTTCAAGATGGCAGACTAGAGGGTGGCTGCATTTCATGTTGCTCCAGGACTCAGGATTCAAAAGAGATATTGAGAGACTTGGGACCAACTAAAAGCCACCGGGTGAGTCTCCCATTGGGGAGGTGTCCCAGATGGGGCGGTAGTCCCCAGAATGCAGGGAACTTTGTGAAGTAGAGTTGCCCAATGAGACAGACCTCCCCCCGCTGGAGCAGTGAACTCAGACAACTGGGAGCATCGTAGAGGAGGCCGCTCAGCACAGAGCTTGGACTCGGAGCAACCACTGGGGCTCGGGGTGACTGCCCAGAGGAGGAGCTGTATGGCGAGCTGTTTGGACTCAGAGCAAACACACCTGAATGCCGGGGGGGGCTGCCTGGAGGAGGAGGAGGAGGAGTGCGGCAGGTTGCGGTGGAGTGACTGCACCAGAGCTACAGGCGGTTGCCAGAGGAGGAGCTGCGCGGTGAGCTGTTTGGACTTGGAGCGACCACTCCTGAACACCGGGGGAGCTGCCCAGAGGAGGAGGAGGAGTGTGGCGGGTCGCTTGGACTCAGAGTGACTGCATCAGAGCCAAAGGCAGCTGCTCAGAGGAGGAGGTGAGATGTGATTTGTTTGGACTCAAAGTGACAGCTCCTGAACACTGGGGGGCTGCCCGGAGGAGGAGCGCGGTGGGTTGCTAGGTCTCAGAGCAGCCGCACCAGAGCTCCGGGCAGCTGCCTGGTGGAGGCGTGTGGCGGGTCACTTGGACTCAAGAGCAACTGCTCCTGAACACCCGGGGGGGGGGGCGCCTGGAGGAGGAGGAGGAACAGGGCAGGTCACTTGGACTCAGAGTGACTGCCCAGGGGTACAGGTGGTTGGTGGGTGGAGGAGGGGTGCAGTGAGTTGCTTGGACTCCTAGTGACCCCACCAAAACACTGGGCAGCTGTCTGGAGGAAGAGGCATGCGGTGGGTCACTGGGACTTAGAGTGACTGTACGGGGCTCCAGGTAGCTTTTCAGAGGAGGGGCTGCATAGCCAGGCGATTAGGTACAGAGCAGGGTCCCATGACCTAGGAGGCTTCGTGGTGGAAGAGCTGCACAGAGACACGCTTAGGGGTGGAGCGAAGGTTCAAGGACTGTGGGAAGATTCTCTGAGGAGAGGAAGCCTAAGGAGACTCCTCTGTGAAGGTTGAGGCTCCCAGGTCCAGGAGGTAGGTCCAGGCCCCTGGGAACATTGCAGAGGAAGGCAACCCAGCCCAGGAAGTAGTTGTAGATTGAGAGGAACCTCTAGAGGGGAACTGACCAGCGACACCTCCCCACTGGGTGAGTCTTTCCTGCCAGGTGAGGTTTTCCCACAAGGATGGTAAAACCAGAGACACAGACCCAAAGAAGCCTTGCCTCAGCCCATAGCCTAGTTCCCCTTTGGATGACCATTGGTCAACAAGTGGAGGCACCTCTGCCCACTATCAGGGAATATACCCCACCTGAAGGTCACCAACCCAAGAGAGGCAACTTCCTTGTGGAGCACGACATTATCAATTTCCTCCAAGACTTCAGGCTACTGAAGGCTAAGAGGGGATATACTAGCAATCTTCAGGGACATTATAAGTCAATAGAGGAAATATGCAATATCTTAGTGGTCCACTGAACCTGAACAATATGAGAAAACAAGGGAAGAAAATGCCCCAAACAAATCTAGATGTTACATCAATAAAATCCATGATGAATGATGAGATGAAAGAGCAAATGCAAGCATTGAATGATAGCACCAATCGACAGTTAAAAGAGCAAATACAGGAAGCAAAAGATCATTTCAATAAAGAGTTAGAGATATTGAAAAAAAAAACCAACAGAAATCCTTGAAATGAAGGAAACAATAAACCAAATTAAGAACTCCACAGAAAGCATAACCAATAGGATAGAACACCTGGAAGACAGTACCTCAGATATTGAAGACAAAATATTTAACATTGAAAACAAAGTTGAACAAACAGAGAAGATGGCAAGAAATCATGAACAGAATCTCCAAGAAATATGGGATATCATGAAAAGGCCAAATTTGAGAATTATTGGGATTGAGGAAGGCTTAGAGAAACAAACCAAAGGAATGAACAATCTATTCAATGAAATAATATCAGAAAATTTCCCAAATCTGAAGAATGAAATGGAAAATCAAGTTGAAGAGGCTTATAGGACTCCAAATACACAAAATTACAACAGACCCCACCAAGGCACATTATAATGAAAATACCTAACATACAAAATAAAGACAGAATTTTATAGGCTGTGAGAGAAAAGAACCAAATTACATTCAGGGGGAAACCAATACGGATATCAGCAGATTTTTCAATCCAGACCCTAAAAGTTAGAAGGGCCTGGAACAACATTTTTCAAGCCCTGAAAGAAAATGGATGCCAACCAAGAATCTTATACCCAGCAAAACAGAAACTACTCCAACACCTGGAGATTAAACAATATGCTATTATATGATGAATGGATAACAGAAGATATTAGGAAGGAAATTAAAAAAATTCTTAGAGGTAAACGAGAACAAAGAAACATCATATCAAAATCTCTGGGACACTATGAAAGCAGTACTTAGAGGAAGATTTATTTCATGGAGTGTATTTAATAAAAGAAGTAAAGCTCAAAAAATAAACCACCTAACACTACAGCTCAAAGCCATAGAAAAAGAAGAACAGACAAACACCAAAAGTAGTAGAAGACAGGAAATAGTCAAACTCAGAGCTGAAATCAACAAAATTGAAACAAAAGAAACAATACAAAAAACTGACAAAATAAATAGTTGGTTCTTCGGAAAAATAAACAAAATTGATAAACCTTTAGCCACACTAACAAAGAGAAGGCCAGAGAAAACCCAAATCACTAAAATTCAGAATGAACAAGGAAATATCACAACAGACACGACTGAAATACAAAACATAATTAGAAGCTATTTTGAAAATCTATACTTCAAAAAATAGAAAATTTCAAAGGCATCAACAGGTTTCTAGAGACATGAATTGCCTAAACTGAACGAGGAGGACATACACAATTTAAATAGACAAATTTCAAATAATGAAATAGAAGAAGTCATCAAAAGCCTACCAACAAAGAAAAGTCTGGGACCAGATGGGTTCTCAGTCGAGTTCTACAAAACCTTTAAAGAAGAGCTCATTCCAATACTTCTCAAAGTATTCCATAAAATAGAAAAGGAGGGAACCCTCCCAAACTCATTCTATGAAGCCAATATCACCCTGATACCTACACAAGACAGAGACACATCGAGGAAAGAAAATTTCAGACCAATATCCTTAATGAACATCGACACAAAAATTCTCAAAAAAATTTTAGCAAATCATATACAAAAACATATTAAAAAGATAGTGCACCATGATCAAGTGGGTTTCATCCCAGGGATGCAAGGTTGGTTCAACATCAGGAAATCAATAAATGTCATTCTCCATATCAATAGACTTAAAGTCAAGAATCACATGATTATTTCAATAGATGCAGAAAAAGCATTTGATAAAATACAGCACCCCTTCATGCTCAAAACACTAGAAAAAATAGGGATAGTGGGAACATTCCTTAACATTGTAAATGCCATCTACGCTAAGCCCATGGCTAATATTATTCTAAATGGTGAAAAACTGAAAGCATTCCCTCTAAAAACTGGAACAAGGCAGGAATGCCCTCTTTCACCACTTCTATTCAATATCGTCTTGAAACTCTAGCCAGAGCAATTAGACAGACCAAAGAAATTAAAGGGATACGAATAGGAAAAGAAGAACTCAAACTATCCCTATTTGCTGATGATATGATTGTATACTTAGAGGAACCAGGAAATTTCACCAGAAAACTTTTAGATCTCACTAGTGAATTCAGTAAAGTAGTGGGTTATAAGATGAATGCTCAAAAATCTAATGCATTTTTATACATAAGTGATGAATCTGTGGAAAGAATAATTAGGAAAACTACCCAATTCACAATAGCCTCGATAAAAATAAAATACTTGGGAATCAATCTCACAAAAGTGGTGAAAGACTTCTATAATGAGAACTATAGAACACTAAAGAAAGAAATTAAAGAAAACCTTAGAAGATGGAAAGATCTCCCATGTTCTTGGATAGGAAGAATTAATATTGTCAAAATGGCCATACTACCAAAAGTGCTATACAGATTCGATGCAATTCCAAATAAAATCCCAATGATGTACCTTACAGAAATAGAGCAAGCAATTATGAAATTCATCTGGAAGAAGAAGAAACCCAGAATAGCTAAAGCAATCCTTAGCAGAAAGAGTGAAGCAGGGGGTATTGCAATACCAGATCTTCAACTCTACTACAAAGCAATAGTAACAAAAACGGCATGGTATTGGTACCAAAATAGAAAGGTTGATCAATGGTACAGAACAGAGGACACGAACACAAACCCAAATAAATACAATTTTCTCATACTAGACAAAGGGGCCAAAAATATGCAATGGAGAAAAGATAGCCTCTTCAACAAATAGTGCTGGGAGTATTGGAAATCCATATGCAACAGAATGAAACTAAACCCATATCTCTCACCATGCACGAAACTAAACTCAAAATGGATTAAGGAGCTCGGAATCAGACCAGAGTCCCTTCTTCTTATAGAAGAAAAAGTAGGTCCAGATCTTCAACATGTCAGCTTAGGACCAGAGTTCATCAACAGGACTCCCATAGCACAAGAAATAAAAACAAGAATCAATAACTGGGATAGATTCAAACTAAAAAGCTTTCTCTCAGCAAAGGAAACTATCAGCAATGTGAAGAAAGAGCCTACAGAGTGGGAGAAAATCTTTGCCAATCATAGTTCAGATAGAGCACTAATCTCCAGAATCTATAAAGAACTCAAAAAACTCTACACCAGAAGTGCAAATAATCCAATCGACAAATGGTCTAAGGAAATGAATAGACACTTCACAGAAGAAGATCTGCAAGCAATCAACAAACATATGGAAAAATGTTCAACATCTCTAGTAATAAGAGAAATGCAAATCTAAACCACCCTAAGATTCCATCTCACCCCAATTAGAATGGCGATTATCAAGAATACAAGCAACAACAGGTGTTGATGAGGATGTGGAGAAAAAGGTACACTCATACATTGCTGGTGGGGCTGCAAATTAGTGCAGTCACTCTGGAAAGCAGTGTGGAGATTCCTTAGAAAACTTGGAATGGAACCACCATTTTATCCAGCTATCCCACTCCTTGGCCTATACCCAAAGGACTTAAAATCAGCATACTACATAGATACAGTCACATCAATGTTCATAACTGCTCAGTTCACAATAGCCAGAATGTGGAACCAACCTAGATGTCCTTCAATTGATGAATGGACAAAGAAACTGTGGTATATATACAATAGAATATTACTCTGCAATGAAGAATGATAAAATTGTGGCATTTGCAGGCAAATGGATGAAATTGGAGAATATCATGCTAAGTGAGATAAGCCAATCTCAAAAAACCAAAGGACAAATGATCTCGCTAATAAGTGGATGATGACACATAATGGGTGGTGGGAGGGGTTAGTGTTAGGTTTAGAGTTAGGGTTAGAGAGGGGGCCAAGAATGGAGGAGGAAGAACTGTTAGAGTGAAAAGAGTGGTGGGATGGGTGGAGAGAAGGGAAAAAAATAACAGAATGAATCAGACAACATTACCCTATGTAAATTTATGTTTACACAAATGGTAATCCTTTACGCCATGTACAAACAGAGAAACAACATGTATCCCATTTGTTTACAATAAAAAAATTAAAAAAAAAGGAGACTAGAAAAATGGTTTAAATCATTTAATTTTGCACATTTAACATAGTTGATATAAATGGCTTAATTCTTAAAGAAAACACCTTTTTTCACATTTAAAAACATGCTTATTCACTGCCAAAAGAAAAAATGCACAATAAATTTTTGTATGACACTTACATCTAAAATATATCCTTTTAAATTACTTTAGGCAAAGATCTATTTACACCAATTAAGAAAATGTCATGAAGCTTCAATGAGAAGTGAGGTGAAGCTGAGCATTCAAGATATGAAGGAAAACTTTTTGACATGAACAACCAAGTTTACTCTTATAAAATAGAGCTGGAACAGTATAAGCAGCTCTCTTTAGAAGAAATGGATATTAGATTGTCATTGTCATATGAACTTAGCATGTAAGTGAAATTAGTATCATAGGAAATACTTTAAGCTGATGTATTTGTCTGTAAAAAGTAACATTTAATGAGTCACAGTCATGAGATGATTAGAACGTGCAATTCGGCAGCCTACGTTGGAATCATGTTGGTGGTAAATAAACTGATCAGTGCAGGGCACTTTCTATATCTCCCCCCTTTTGGGGTTTATGTCATTTACATCTTTCTCAGTAATGTAGTTTTATTGCTAAAATGATCACCTAATCTTTAAGTATTTATCTAATGTCATGTTTAACATCTTAAGAGTGACATGGTTACAAATCTCTTGTTAGCATTCCGTCCAAGAAATACATCAATAAGTGTATACATAAGAAAGATTATACCTGAAACCCAAAGAGTTACTACCTGTTAATCCTCCTCCTCTGGGTGCATTCTGGTACTTGGTCAATGAATTTTCCTTTTTCGAGATCTTTCATATAATCCCCAGAGGGTCACTGGAGACAATATGTCCTTTCGAGTTTTTCAAGTCTACATAAACTCATACTTGTGATACAGGAAATGGTTAACACATGATGAAGAAAGAATAAATTGGAAAGTGGTTGAAACAAATTCCTTGGCCCAGTGAAAAGGGTCTGAATGGGCGACAAAGGGGTGGTCCCCCCTCCAGTGCCTTGCTAAGGATGTTATAAGCTGTCTTCCAGGCTGCTTGATTTCTTCTGACCACCAAGTGAGTTTTCTGGTTCTCCCCTGGAGGATGCTGCTCTGAATTATTCTGGAGGGCCCAATGCTTGTTTTTTTCCATCTAATGTGTGGACTATGCAGATTGTGAGAGCATATGTTTGACAATGCCTTTGAGGGGTACATCTTAAAAGGCATAAACTCTTTTCACTAAATACAAGTATTACTGCCTTGACTTTTTGAATATTTTTTTGCATATATTTAGGCAGCATATCATGGTGTTTTAATGTACATAGTATTAGAATAGGCCATTAGAATCACCTAAATCAGCATATGCATCATCTCACAGTTACCCTCTGAATAGTGTACTACTAACAGCATCTTGCAGGGTCTTAGAACTTCCAGAGGGCAGAGGTGTCACCTGTTGACTTCATTGATAGCAATTTCTCCCTCCTCCTCTGTTTGAGCTACAAGTTAGTTTGAACTATTAGTTTTTCCCCCTAGGAATATATGTAACTCATTCAAGCAGTTTGAAACTTAAAATTAACTGTACGCAGTAGGTCTGCTCTGACACATTTAGGATTAAAACACTGTTGAGTGGAAAATTCCATTTACTCTCATGGCACTTTCTGAAGAATGCAGTTCATTTAAGGAAAATGAGAAACTAATTATTTTGTTTTCCAATCTTTGCAGGTTGAAGGAAAGGCTAGCAGAAGTTAGTAATGAGCTTGCAAGATGTTGTAATGTTCAGGAAACATCAGTGATCCTAATGCACACCAGCCATGTTGAAATAACAACATGCAGAACTGTGGCTGCAAGATGAGTTGCATTCTCTATTTTCCTTAGGGTCTCAGGTTTGTGATAGAATTCATTTTGTTTCATTTGGTAAATTACAGAGTCATTCCATTGATTTGTGCATGTGAAGTGAAGGTCACAATAACCCATGTGAATGAAGAAAGAAAACAGAAATTTGTCAGATGTGCCAACACACTGTGTAAAAAGATAGAGAAGGGTGGGTTTAGGGTGAGATGTTACAAAACAAGAGACTTGTAAAGGTTTTTAGCCATGATTCCAGAAAGTGAAATATTCCCAATAGTATGAGTAGAGAATTTGTTTACCATCTCCTTTTTTTGCAAGGTTAATCATTCTGGACTACTTCCATTATGAAGTGCAATCCCAAAATCATTTTGTTGTAATGTTAAGGAAAATGAGTATAATGATTATTGTTCTAGTCTGTGATTTCAAACCCACTGTTTATTAAAGCAGTTTTTCTTCATGTTCACAGCATGAAGTATTTATTTCATCTCTTAGCATTGCATGAAATTTACTCCTGTCATTTAACATTTTTTTTTGTATCACTAGATTACCACATATAGGTTTTGTTCATTGGAACTATAAGAATGTACATTACTGAATAATTCTGGGATGCTCTGTTTTATTGATGGGGAGGTATTGTAGAGCTCTCTTGGTGCCTTATTGATTTTTATGATAATATGTAAAAATAAAAATTAGCAGGAAAGATATATCTCTCATAATTTTATTGTACATATAATTGTTTTCTGATAATATACTGTTTTGAAAATGGTTATGTAACATTGAGAACTGAACCCCGGGGTGTTGTATGCACAGGCTGCCACTGATATACATACTATTCTCTGATAAATCTTTAAAAAGTACTCCAACTTCATGAAAGATAACATTTGATGGTTTAACTAATTTTATGTTCCAGTGCTTTGTGTCTAACAAATTAGAAGAAAAAAAGCAGTACAGATTAAGTCAATGTTTAAATTGTGTTCTTTATGCTAGGGAGGGAGCACAGGTCCTCAAGCCAGGTAGTGAAGCTCTCAAGTGCTGAGACACATCCCAGGCCCATGAGTACATTTGATAGTCATTGTTTTTGGAATGACATTACAAACACTCACATAAATTTTGGTGTTTCATTTCAGTAATTTTTTCCTTGTTCTCAAATATCATTTTTGGTTAATATTTTCTACCCTAAAGGTGACAAACTAGATGCAACACAGTCAAAGCCAGGTGCCACAGACTTTAACAATTTTCATGATTAAAAATTGTATATAACAGACTTTTGATTGGTACTTTTCCTCAACTGAACAGACTGGTTTGTATCTCCAAGGCAGTGCCTGTCTTATTTGAATTTTAATTCTTACCACATTATCCTAGCATAACGCTTATTACTCAGACATCAAAGATTGATGTGAAAAGCTTACTTATTCTCCAAGTTAAATGCTCTGTCTTCCTTCTGTCTTCTGGAAGTTGGAGGTAATTCTCAACTTCCTCCAATTCTTTTCATTTTCATTCAGTATTGTCACAAGTTGTTTATACACATCATTCTTTGGGTTTGCTTTCCACAAACTATTCCTTGGGCCTTTGGAATAAAATACATATATTTTGTAATTATATACTAACTGGTGTAGAATTCTTTCATGCATAAGCCATTTGCAGTTTAACATTGAAATTCATGCATGACAAACTTCTTTAATTTTATTATACCTGAGTGTATATTTATTTCCTTATAAAAATTGAGTGCTCCAGAAAAAGAAGCAATGATATCAAATTTTTCTTTACACCTTGAAGATTTACCAAATATATGTAAAGTGTGGAAAGTGTGTGTGTATTAGTTAAATTTTTTTGAAGGAATGCTTTTCCAACACATCATTTAGCGTAAGATCCAGTGAACTTTCAGTGTACCCTCTTGAAGTGAGTGAGATCATATTTGTATTTGTTATACCTTACTCTTGTTGATTTCACTATATTTCTGTTTTTGCCATCTCCCTTTCAGCTCTACCTCTCTTTCAAGTGAGCAGTATTTTGAAGAAGAAACATCATAAAGTCAAGGAAGAAGAAAACCTTTCCGTAAGTCTCTACAATCAACCATCCATTTGTTGGATTGTGGTGTGGTGTGGTAGGTAGGAAAGGACACTTTACCCCCCCACCCTCCGATCAGAAGCCAAAAGGCAGAGGGATAGATACCAACCTACTAGCATCACTGCTCAAAGCTAATACTCAAGGGAAAGATGGGCTTAGCCATGAAGCCACAGTGGCCTTCCAGATCCTCCATCTTAGATTGGACACTTATTCAATTTCCAGTGGAAGAAGTCACTACTTGACTGGTGTCCCAGAAACAGAATGCTCCCTGAAGACATGGGAGAAGAACCACACATTACCATAGGCAGATATATCTTTCAAAGAGAGATGGAGAGGCAAGTCAGTGCATTCGATGTGATCCATCTAGCCACTAGGCAAATCTCTCCTCTCATGAAAAAGGTAGAGAGTTCCAAGTCCTTACATGGAAGCTTGAGGCTAGGGAAATGAATTTTCTGCTACCATTTATGCCTGGATTTAAATTATAATTGAAATGAAGGCCTTGTCTATGTATATCTGAACACATAACTAGAAGTATGATAGATGGTAAAGAGAAATTTGTTTTGTGCTTTGAATTTTGCTATCATTAATTTCACCACATGGATAATTCATTTGTGGATTAATTTTGGGAAATTAAGTCTTACCTTAAATAAATAAAGAAGTTCTTAAAAAGAGAGCGTTCTCATTTTAAGCTTGTATGGTTCAACAGTAGGGGTTCATCCTTCAACAGATACCTTGAGGTATCTGTGCTTGATAAATAGGGAATAAATGATGGCTGCTACTAGAGTTCATGGTATTTATTTGTATTCCTTTATTTTATTCAAAATATTAAAACATTTTACATTGGAGAGTTACCCTTTTATGTCTCATGACTGAACATTTTGACCTTCAAGACAAACTTTTACATATGCATTTTCTTACAATTATGCTTAAAAATTCTTTTTCTTTACTGAGTATGATATTAATGACACCCTGGAACTCTAGACCAGAGTCTAGAGGCATTTGGCTTTGTGACCTGTCAAGCTATCATTTCTCTGAGTTTCCTTTGGCTCTGTATGAAAAGAGATGCTGAACAAAAATGCTTTTTTTACAGCCTAATCATTTTGGTGTTCTCTTTAGTGCTGTATTTCAATTGTGGAGTCTCATTTTAAGTGTTTATTCTTTAAGATTTAATTTTTTTTCTTTTTTATAGGTAATAGTGAAATCTACGAACCAAAGCAAGAACTTTTAAATCTGGGATTATTTGCACAAAACCATTTGTTTTCTTGTGATATAATGAGCCTATTGGAAATTCACATTTGTGGTAGCATTTTATTTGGCTTACTCTAGAGATGCTTCTAGTAGACCTTAGTAAGATCAACCTTTCAAAATGAGAATATTGTGTTCCCAAATTCTATTCTGAGTATATATAAACTTAATATCATTTGGGAACTCCAGGGTGAGTTTATCAATTACCCAAGCTGCATTTTTGCTGATAAATATGTGTAGGATGTGAAATTACTTGAAGAAAAGCATAAAGTTAGGACTTGAAACAACTCATGAAAGTGGACATTTGAAAACTTGTCACAGTGGCACAAATTTAATTGCCCTTTTGTTTTTGCTTTTAGGAGATGGTAAAGAAACCCATCTTGCAGGATGATATTGAAGATTGGTCTCCTGATTATATAAGATGATTATTTTATAAAAGACTTTCTAGTGTATAAGACACAGCAGTGTCCAACTGTATATAGTGGCCAGTTTTCTTCATTTTTACTTTGTTATCTGTGTTATGACTCAATATGGATTTGTGTTTATACAAATTTTATTTGTATGATTTTATGTTAAGCCTCAAATATGTGCTTCTTATGTGAAAAAAGAGGCACTATGACTTTGATACCTTTCTAAATTAAAAACAAATAGAACAGTGCTTTCAGTGTTTTGATGGCATGAGAATGAAGTTCAGCAGTTTGCTAAAAATGTTTATTCCTTTTGACAACATTGAGTGTCCCTTAAGCTTGTGTGTTTTTCACTACTTATATTTGGTGAAATCTTTATCTAACAGAATAGGACAGTGAAGAATGTTGCAAGACACTTTTCTCATTTTTTTCTTGCCTAATCTTTTCCAGAAACTGTATTAAATCATTCCAGAGGGAAAACTTCTGAATTTCCATTAAAGAAATAGCTTGATTTAATGGGATAGCAAAAATTGGATGAAAGGGACTTTTAAATGCTCTTTTCATGTTTTTAAATTGCCCTAGTGAGACAAACCACTCTACGCTGCCACCAAGCAGGAGAAAACTACAGCCTTCAGTGCCCAGGACCTTCAGATAGGCTCTTGGGTGTCCCTTGGCAGAACAGCCCCTCCCTTAGCTTGTCCCCACTCCCTGCTTACTCCAGGGTTGAGGGTGTCTATAGGTCAGTGCAGATTTCATAGTTAGCACTTAATAGATCAGTTAGAATTGTCAATTCAATCAAAATTATCTTAGTATCTCTCCATATTATGTGTCTATTCTATTATCTAAATAGTGTGTATAGTTCAGTATAGATTTCATAGTTAGCATTTAATACATCAATTAGAATTGTCCATTGAATCAAAATTATCTTAGTAGCTTTCCATATTACATGTCTATTTTATTACCTAAATATAACTAGTTCTAGGCTCTGAAACTCTTCTTTTAAGGCCACATTTTAAAATGATATTCCCAGAGTTATAACTCCCTTTTCAGTTTAGCATTACAAATAATATTTTTATTCCTTAAACTGTGACAGGTGTTGCAATGAGGTATAGTCAGAGAACTCAAACCAAGGTAATTTGTAAACACAGTGGAGCAAATTTAGATTAATGTATTAATGTATCAATTTCTGAAATAATCTATAAATAGCAAATGTCCCTTTTTTGGTTGATATATTTTATGTTAAATATATTTTGTTAAATATGTTTTGCTCATTTCATCAGATGAGAAATAGGACAATATAAACATTCTTAGTGAAATAAACATTCTTATTTATTTATGCTCTCTAACATGGCTCCATGCTCTCATTCCTTCTGCTATTGCTGTATGTCATCCACCTGCATATGGTGTTAGAAAACAAAGGTGTCCTCCAATTCTGTTTTGTGGCACCAAAATGCAGACTCCTGAAGTAGTAGAGTCAAGCCAATGCACTTCATCAGTTGTCTCCTGACTTGTGCCAGTTTAACATATTGTCATTTACTATGCCAAGGGCCTACCTTTTATCCTCAGGAATACTCCAAATAACTTCTCCTAGAACAAAAAATTTTTACCTGTTTGGAATTAATTCATCCTCTCCTCTTACCACTTACCATTCTCAGTCCCTTGCTCTGGCTTCTCGCCAACTCCACTACTAAAATTCCTTAAGAGTTCTTCCTTGCCTCTGGCTGTTTGCTTGTGCTTCTTTGTTCTTCTGGCTACTGTCTCCTTA
Source organism: Sciurus carolinensis (assembly GCF_902686445.1). NCBI lineage: Eukaryota > Metazoa > Chordata > Mammalia > Rodentia > Sciuridae > Sciurus > Sciurus carolinensis. The sequence continues at coordinate 1,850,949 of NW_025920131.1, forward strand.
CCCTTATGGTATCCAAATACACATTACCTCCACCAAAAAAGGCTGCAATATTGATGGGAAAATGGTTTCCAGGTTTCATCTGAGTGTTCCAGTTCTGCTCTTTTCAGATATTTCCATAGTGTCTATGACTTTGTTTGAAATTTGCTGGTAGGACACTTCTGTTATAATATGAATTCTTGAGCAGTGGACCATATCACCTCCACATAGTCACTTCCTTAGCACATGCTTGTTGAATTAATGTACTAAGAATGGGGGAACCAGAAGCTCAGATACAGAGCCAGAATGATGACAAATCCAGTGTGCAAACAGGGGCAAATTATTTTTAATCATAATATTGCATTTTTCCAAACATGTTTTCCATTCTTATTCTTTCACCTTTATCATTGCCTTGCAGAGGTGGATTTAGGGAAGGGGGAGGGAAGGTGCTTCTGAGGCTCTAGTCTCTGCCAAGAGGACATTTTTGGTATGTGGATATAGGACCAGGAGACCTTGGGATCCTCCACTGGACTGAGGATGCAGTTTCTGTGCTTTGGGTAAGGGAGGTCATATAGGTCCAACTCCAGTAGATAAACCAGGTGGTATCTGGATATTGCTCACAATATACAGAAAGTTGTAAGGGGGGTAATGTAGTCAAAGGTCAGCATTTGCACACTCCTGGCAAGAGTGACATGAACAACAGAGATGGGAGAAAGGCAACAGGGCTAGACCTAGAGGCAAGGGGCCTGAGATGCTGGCAGCGGGTATGTGGGATAAGCAAGCAACTTCCAATCTGTGCCCAGTGGAGTACACACACAGGGTGCATCTGCCCTCACCAAGGTACTTGGCTTTAGTGCCTTTAGAACAGCCTGATTCCTAGGAGATAAAAAACTTGGAAGGGGCTAGTGCCTAGCCCATCTTGATGTTGAACCAAATAAAAACTGGGTTCCCACCTACTAATCATTCACCTGATAGGGAACTTTATTGATACTTGAAAGTATGCTACCTAGTAAACTGAAGGACACATAGCATCTCACGCTCCATGTCCTCATTTACAAAATCATGTTCTATATATATTGTTGAAAAGTGTCTGAAAAAATATTTTCCATAATACAGCAAGTTCATGAATATAATTTCCATGATAAAACCCAATATCTATTAGTATACACTCATGTATATATGTTGTTCACTATGGAAACTTACAGATATCTGGGAAACTTGTGTTTATGTAAAATTTGTTTCCCATCTACTTAATTAGGGGCACCCTTTTCTTTCCTCAGTTGATTCTCTTTAATATTCAGATGCTTTTTCTCAGGACTGATCAATGGGGCCCTTTACCACTTCAGAACATCCCAGCCCTTTTTGAGACAGGGCCTTGGTAATTTTCCCAGGCTGGCCTGGAACTTGTCAATGTCCTGCATCAGCATCCCAGTGTCTGGGATCATAGATCTGTGCCACCATGGTCATGAGCTTCCTGACTTTTATATCACAAACCCAAAGTGCTTGATGAAATACAGACTGAAATTTTTCAGTAAGGGAAAGGAGAAAAGTGCCAGAGGCAATCACAAATGCCTTCTTGTTTTTGTTAGCAGGACCTTTGGTAACAGGACCTGAAAAACAAGTTGGCCATTGTGTTTTTGTCTTCTTTTTGGGAAATGGAGGATTGAACCCAGGAACTAGCATGCTAGATCCACATGTGGAGCTGCACCCTCAGGATAAGGGCAAGTATTCTGAAGTTCAGTTTACCAAAATAAAAGTAAAAATACCCTGTGTACCAGCAAAATTTAGCTAAATCAAAGTGCTTTCAAAATATTTACAGTGTTGGACTGAGATTGTGGCTCAGTGGTGGAGCATTTGCCTTGTGCGCATGAGGCACTGTGCTCAATCCTCAGCACTACATACAAAACTAAATTAAAAAATAATTATAAAAAATCCACTTTGAAAAGATTTACAATGTAGAGCAGCAGTGGAAGACTGTGTTGCCGCAGTCTGCATGATGGTTAGTTCATGAAACCAAATGAGGGGCGATGGGGGATTAGAAAAGACAGATACACAAGAAAAACATCTGGGACCCAGTGGATATTACAGTCTGGAGGAGTGCAATGACCATGAGCCAGCTCAGTACATTTATTATATAAGTTATATCATTGAAGGATGTATTGTGAGAAAATGTCTTCAAAACAAGCAGAATGAAGGACATAGGTATGAGCATTATTATTAATTATTATTATTATTATTGGTTTGTGCCCATAATTTTCTACCCCCAGGAAGCTGGTATTGGAACTTCAAGGTCATGAACTTTATAGCTCCATAGCTTCCTTTTGAACAGGGTGCCACCATAGCAATGGAGCAATCTTAAACAGCAGTTTAGCACTGAATGTTCCTGGGTGAGGCATCACCTCTGTCACAGGATGTTCAAGAACCATAATTCAATCACCTCTCATGAAAACTCCCCTTTTTTAAATGTTTTCAGTACAAGTGATGTGCTATTATTTGATGTTCTCAGATTTCTTCTCAGAAGACACAGCATCCTACTGTTATAAGAACAGAATTAGTAGTAAACACATGATTCCAAAAAAGTGACATATGAAATGTTTTAACATATCTTCAGGATTAGAATCATTTAAATCATTAAGTATTTGTTCAGCAAGCCATGCAGGATCCACAAGATCATTCCTGCTTTCCTGAATATCCTGGGTGATATGATGTAACTCCATAAGATCTAGACTGTCATCTTTTCTTTGACCAATTGTCCATTAAAAGATTTTTAACTTTTTCCCAATCCCACTGGGAGGTATAATTTGCAGCTGTGACACATTTATAGCCAGCAGGGCAATGAAGCCTTTGTCTAAATTTAAGTGTGACAAGCTCATATACTATTCTTTTGACAGTAGCTCACAAAGCATTTAATTTAATCTCAAGATTTTCATCAACATTTTCCTGATTTTGTAGGACTTTGGAAGTATTTTGAACTAAATTATTAAGAAAATGAGCATTTTTTAATGCTTTTGGATAAGGATATCACAATGTCATGGCAGAGACAGAAACAGATATCAAAGTGACTACTCCAAGTGCAATATGATCAGTAATAGCACACTGGGATCTATTTAGCTGGGCATGTCATACTTTAACTCCAGCATCAAAATACCAGGAATCTGAAATATTAGCTGGGATTAAAACAAAGGAGGTTTGAAGTAACACAGGCACTCCTTATCCTCTATTATACCTAGTAATGCAATTAGATTACATTCATGACAAGTCAGTTGCTTGATATTTTTCTCCAGTTCTTTTTAATTTTCTATTTTCAGAAATTAAAACATAAGGAGATCGAACACAGGCTTTCAAGCTATAGCATGAAGCCACTTTACAGCTCCTAAGCAGTGAAGGGAGGTTATTTAGGGAGATGCTGGTATAATTAATGAAATCTAAGGCAGCTATCAAATGCCATGGGCCTTTTGCATGCCACTATCACTGAAAGCACGTTACTAAGAAATCCTCCAGGAGTCATAGATCCCTGACACGGTTGTCTCATCAATTCTGTAAGAACGATCCAAAATATATCCATTACTGCCAGGAATTTGATGTTGCAGGGACAAAATATTAGCACATTCCATGCACTTATGGAATGTACTCAATTCTGCTGTAGTATGACTAGCGCAATAAGCTATTGTTGGATGCTCCATAGGAAACACAGTTTTGTCATTGGAGAGTCCCATTTTTGTAACTCTCTGTACATACCATTTTAAGTCCCAGGGGCCAGTGAAATTGACTACCCTGGCTCCCCCATATGCTGTCTTCCTCTGGGTTCACTCTTAAACAACCAGCGTGTTTATTGTGGGACCAACATATAGATTAACTTCCCTATATCATGTATAATTAAATCCAGTTGAATGAAAGTTGTAATAACTTTATCTTTGAGTATCATTAGTAAATACTGGAATGGATTCTCTAGTCCACACAGCTGGTATACTAAATGTGGATCTGGGAAATAAGTTCAATAACTTTCCCAATGAACTCTACTTGACAGCTTAAAATAGCCATTATTACCACAAATATGGTTATAAGACTAGGGACTTAGTGCCTCCCTGCTGTTTGATTATCTGCTCCATGTGATGTGTCAGATTCTTCAGTTGTCCCCACATTGGCAACTTGGCATTCTGGGGATGTGGGATTTTCTTGGCATTCTTCCTCTTCTTTCTCAGCTTCTTCTTCCCAGTGTCAGCACCTCCATTCAACCTTCAGTCTTTTGAACTGTGGTTCCAGATCCTCCATGGTGGTGATGAATAGCATGCTCAGGTACCCAGATAGGATGTGGTGCACCTTCTGGAAGGACTCAAGCATGGCCTCTACCCCACATTATTGCTGTAACAGGTCCATTCCATTGTCCTGTTATTAAAAAATGTTTCATGAAATATGGTGGTCAATGGTGATCAGTTTAGTTGCACAAGTGCGTTTATCTCAAAATAGTCTTTGTGCAGCAAGAGTACTTTATGCATGCTTCTCAGTCACAGTAAATAGTAAAAGATGCCAATTTTAGTTAATATTTAATAAAACTTAATTTTTTTTAATGCTATACTGCTATGTAAAGATTCTCTCTCTCTCTTTCTCTCTCTCTCTCTCTCTCTCTCTCTCTCTCTATGGGTCTTGCTATGTTTCCCAGGCTGGTCTCAAACTCCTGGGTTCAAGCAAGCCTCCTGCCTCAGCCTCCCAAGTAGCTGGGACTATAAGTATACATCCCCATGTCTCACTAGAGAGCATTGTTAAGTGAAAATGATGATTTCTTTTTCTGCAATTGCCTGGCAAAAGAATATGACAACCAGCACAGTTGGATAACTACACTACCAGGGGTGCTCCGAGCTGGCAGTTTGACCTGTCACTATTTTTGTGTCATCATGGTCAATGGCACAAAAAACATCTCAGTATCATTATGAGCAGAATGTGTGTCCGGACTTCTTATGGACTAAACTGTAAGCTCCTTGATTCTTACTCTTTGTTTCTTTAAGGTCTGTGGTACACAATAGGGGTCAAGAAATAAAATGAATTGAACTAAACTGAATGAGAAAGATAACTAAGTCAAGCAATAGTTAATGTGGGAAAGTAGTGTGTAAATTAATAATGCCAAGGCCAGAGGTGAACTCTTTAAAAACAAATTGAAATTTCTTTAAGGTACTACTGTGTGTAATGCTCTTGAAACTCATTTTCCTCCTCCAACCCCACCTGCCCCAGCTGGCACTATATTGACCCATGGAATAAAATAACATAAAGCTAAGTCTTACATTCATGCTCTGGCACCTAGCTAGCACCAACATCTCTACCCACACCTTCTCCTAAATTATTCATCTGGTCCTTAAAATAGCTGTTGATCTAGTCCCCACCCCTAGGTAGTATCTTATCATTATTCCTTAGCCTATTTTTCACCTGCCTGTAACATTCAATTAAAATCCAACATTTTCAAGACCTAGCAATCTCCTGGTGACCTTATTCCCAAGTGATATATTACATTTCTAGTCAACTCTTTAGGAAAATTTAGGTCACACAATTTAACTTTTTTATAAGCAGATAATCATCAATTGTGTGATAATTGATTCATGTGTGATAATCATTTCTCCCTAGGTTTCATTTTTTGGAGTATAGAAATTATCCCTTCTGTGGTGAGTCTAAGAAGGAAACAAGTTCTATGTGTAGATTGTGAATCAATAATTAAAATAAAATCTCATCATTTATTTTTATTTCAGACTGTAGTGTTTAATATGGAAGAGTTCAGTGTCAGTCTTCGATACACCTTCAATCAATTTGTGGACTAGTAGAATACAGAAAACAAGGAGTCTTATCTGGAAGAATGATTACTTACAAAGTAGTTAGAAGACTTGAAAGTATATATCTGTTAAGTTTGAAAAAAGCAAAGCCATGAGGAGTTTGCCACATTCCAATTTTCCAACTGATTTTCATTATCACTTATTTGCCCATCATAATAGACCCATGAGAAAGGTACAGTGTGCAGTTAAGAAGAACTTTTGGTCCCACAGGCAAACCTACTTCCCATTTCTTAACATTTTAATAATATCAAATCAAATTTTCTCAGAATCAATCATTTTAATACCCTGAAAAGAGGATTTTATGAAAAAATTCTTTGAGACACTTGCTGATAGGGGCAGGCCATATAGCCCACCTGGTAGAGTGCCTGCCTCTCATGCTGGAGGCCCGGGTTTGAGTCCCCAGCACTTTGGGATTGTGGAAATAGCAAACAAATGAGACACTTGCTGAAAACTGAGATTTTTGTCATTAATTAGACTAAATAATCCTGCACTTAAGGAAAACAAACCTCCCATAAGAACGTGAAATGCAAATATTTATTGTGCACTTATCATTTGTCAGATGTTGATTGTATCACTCATTTAATCCTTCCAACAAATGTCCAGCATAGATATTAGTATCTCCGTTTGAAGAAAAAGGAGCCGAAAATTTGAAAGAATAAAAAAACTTGTCCAAAATCACAGAGCCTCTGGGTTGTGAGTTCTGGACTGGGAACTATTGTGGCTTGAATCTCAGAGCCACTTTCTTACTCCATTTTGCAAAGCTGCTTCTGGATTTAATAAGATGTCAGATAAATTGCCTAATGAAAATTGAATAATTAAATGTGTAATAAGCTACTGTGTGAATACTAAATACAATTCTAAGCTTCTTGGTAGTTCTAAGATTTTTACACAAAAGAATGAAATGAAATATTCTCCGGATGAAGTGTGTGTTTGGGGTGTTGTGGTTATTTGGAAGATAGGTGATGCAATCATCAGCCTTTTACTGACTCAGAAATGTCCAGCAATGATAACTATAAACATATGGCCCCAGAGCTCTATTCCTTTTGGGAACTATGTGACCTCAACTCAACCAATCTACTGTCATGTCATTGGATGCTCTTTTACCTTATCAGCCTAAATTTTGAAATTACTGCAAATAGAAAAAAAAGTCAGGATCACTCATAAACTTTAAACACTAGAATTTTTTAAATTGTCTACAGTCTTTCTCATGGGCCTACCACCTGTAAGAAAATTTAAAAGATTTAAGAAATACACTTATATATAGTTGGCAATACTTTCTCATCACTCTAAATGAAACTGATATCTATCTAAATTAAATGATCAACTTTGCTAAAGCACTTATTTCAGCAAAGATGCACAAATATTAGCCACACATTATAACTTTTGAGATAACTGTATTTCTAGTTGTTTTAAATCTTCATAAATCAAATATATAGGGAAAGAAGAGTATGGAGAAATCTGGGAAAATTGAATCTTCCCCATGATGTCTACAAGAAACTGTAAATATTTGGTTAGAAAATTTCTTCCAAGGTATGTTGGTACAATGACCAGTGGCACCATTTAAGAATCATTTGAGCACAGGGCCAGCATCTCCAGCTTCTCGGAGCAGGCCCCTCAGTGAGAGCCTTTCTGATCAGAACCAGCTCCAAGTCTCAGAGCCAGCGTGGCATGCTCCAGCCCACAAGCAGCTTCAGGGACCAGGACAGGGCAGCCAGGGACTTCCCCAAACAGCCCAGCCTCCTGTGGCAGGAGGCGCCTTTCAAGGTTAGCTTCTCAGAGCAGACTGCCCAGTGAAAGCCTTTCTACACAGAGCCAGCCACAAGTCTTCGAGCCAACGGAGAGCTTCGACCTGCAAGTAGCCTCTGGGATCAGGGCAGGACAGCCAGAGACTTCTCTAGCCGGCCCTGCCACCTTTGGATGCAGGCTCTTTCCACAAAGCGATCCAAGGTGGCGAACTAGAGGGTGACTGCATCTCCAGTCACTCTAGAACCCAGGACTCAAGAAGGGAGGCATTGAGAGACTCAGACTAAAATAGCACCACGGGGATAAGGGCGGCTTATCAGAGCAGAGCAGGGCAACTAGTGTCTTCCCCAGGTAGCCTTCCACACTCTGGCAGTGGGCTCCTCCCACATGGCCAGCTGGGAGGTGCAGGACCCCAGTGAGAGCCCTTCCACACAGAACCAACTCCAAGCCCTGGAAACAGTAGGAGGCTAGGGGCAGCATTCTTCAGAAGCACTGCATTATCAAGTTCCTCCAAGACTTCAGGCTACTGAAGGCTGGGAGGTGATACACTGGAAATCTACAGGAACACTATAAGCCAATAGAGGAAATCTGTAATATCTCAGGGTCCCTCTGACATCTGACCAATATGAGAAAACAAGGGAAGAAAATGTCCCAAACAAACCTAGATACTATATCAATAAAACCCAATGACAGCACAGTAGAAGAAATGTCAGAAAGGGAGTGCAGAATGTACATAATTAAAAAAAATCAGGGAGGCAAATGGGGCGATGAAAGAGCAAATGCAGGCATTGAAGGAGGAGATGAAAGAGAAAATGCAGGCATTAAATGATTGCACCAATCAACAATTAAATGATCAAATACGGGAAGTAAGAGATCATTTCTATAAAGAGCTAGAGATACTGAAAAAAGGAAACAAACAGAAATCCTTGAAATGAAGGAAACAATAAACCAAGTTAAAAACTCCATAGAAAGCATAACCAAAAGGATAGAACACCTGGAAGACAGAACCTCAGATATTGAAGACATAATATTTAATCTTGAAAACAAAGTTGGCCAAACAGAGAAGATGGTAAGAAATCATGAACAGAATCTACAAGAATTATGGGGTATCATGAAAAGGCCAAATTTAAGAATTATTGGGATTGAGGAAGTCTTAGAGAAACAAACCAAAGGAATGAACGATCTATTCAATGAAATAATATCAGAAAATTTCCCAAATCTGAAGAACAAAATGGAAAAGCAAGTACAAGAGGCTTATAGGACTCCAAATATACAAAATTACAACAGACCCACACACATTATAATGAAAATACCTAACATAAAAAATACAGACAGAATTTTAAAGGCCGTGAGAGAAAACAATCAAATTACATTCAGGGGGAAACCAATAAGAATATCAGCAGATTTTTCAATCGAGACCCTAAAATCTAGAAGGGCCTGGAACAACACTTAACAAGCTCTGAAAGAAAAGAGATGCCAACCAAGAATCTTAAACCAAGCAAAACTTACTTTCAGATTTGACGATGAATAAGATCCTTCCATGATAAACAAAAGCTAAAGGAATTTAAAAAAGAAAGCCAGCATTACAGAACATACTCAGCAAAATATTCATGAGGAAGAGATGGAAAAAAAACGAAACAAATCAGCAACGGGAGGAACTAGCCTAAAGGAATAGCCAAATAAAGAGAAACCAAATCATGTCAAAAAACAAAAATGAGTCAAATGACTGGGATTACAAATCAATCACAATAATAACCCTGAATGTTAATGGACTGAACTCATCAATCAAAAGACATAGACTGGCAGATTGGATTAAAAAGAAAAATCCAACAATATGTTGCCTGCAAGAGACTCATCTCATAGAAAGAAATACCCATTGACTAAAGGTGAAAGAACGGGAAAAACATACCATGCACACGGACACTGCAAAAAAGCTGGAGTATCCATCCTCATTTCAGATAATGTGGACTTCAAGTCAAAACTAGTCAGAAGGGATAAAGAAGGACATTACATGCTGCTTAAGGGAAGCATAAATCAGCAAGACATAACAATCATAAATATCTGCCCCAAGCATTGACTCATCCACGTACGTCAAACAAATCCTTCTCAATTCCAGAAATCAAATAGAACACAACACAATAATACTAGATGATTTTAACACACCTCTCTCACCACTGGATAGATCGTCCAAACAAAAATTGAATAAAGAAACCATAGATCTCAATAACACAATCAACAATTTAGACTTAATGGACATATATAGAATATACCATCCAACAAAGAACGAATACACTTTCTTCTCAGCAGCACATGGATCCTTCTCTAAAATAGACCATATTTTATGCCACAAAGCTACTGCTAGCAAATACAAGAAGATAGAGATACTACCTTGTACTCTATCAGATCATAATGGATTGAAATTAGAAATAAATGACAGAATAAAAAAAAGAAACTTCTCAAATACCTGGAGATTAAATAATATGCTATTATATGATGAATGGATAACAGAAGACATCAGGAGGGACATAAAAAAATTCTTAGAAGTAAACGAGAACAAAGACACATCATATCAAAATCTCTGTGACACTATGAAAGCAGTACTTAGAGGAAGATTTATTTCATGGGGCGCATTCAACAAAAGAAGTAGAAATCAACATATAAACGACTTAACACTACAGCTCAAAGCCCTAGAAAAAGAAGAGCAGACCAACACCAAAAGTAGTAGAAGACAGGAAATAGTTAAACTCAGAGCTGAAATCAATGAAATTGAAACAAAAGAAACAATAGGAAAAATTAACAAAATAAATAATTGGTTCTTTGAAAAAATAAACTAAATTGATAAACCCTTAGCCACACTAACAAAGAGAAAGAGGGAGAAAACTCAAATTACTAAAATTCAGAAGAACAAGGAAATATCACAACAGACACAAGTGAAATACAAAACATAATTAGAAGCTATTTTGAAAATCTATACTCCAACAAAACAGAAAATCTCGAAGACTTCAACAAGTTTCTAGAGACATACGAATTACCTAAACTGAACAAGGAGGACATACACAACTTAAATAAATCAATTTCAAGCAATGAAATAGAAGAGGTCATCAAAAGTCTACCAACAAAAAAAGTCCGGGACCAGATGGGTTCTCAGTCGAGTTCTACAAAACCTTTAAAGAAGAGCTCATTCCAATACTCCTCAAAGTATTCCATGAAGTAGAAGAGGAGGGAACCCTCCCAAACTCATTCTATTAAGCCAATATCACCCTGATACCTAAACCAGACAGAGACACATCAAGGAAAGAAAATTTCAGACCAATATTCTTAATGAACATTGATGCAAAAATTCTCAACCAAAGTTTAGCAAATCACATACAAAAATATATTAAAAAGATAGTGCACCATGATCAAATGGGTTTTATCCCAGGGAAGCAAGATTGGTTCAACATCCAGAAATCAATAAATGTCATTCACCATATCAACAGACTTACAGTTAAGAATCACATGATTATTTCAATAGATGCAGAAAAAGCATTTGATAAAATACAGCATCCCTTCATGCTCAAAACACTAGAAAAAATTGGGGTAGTGGGAACATTCCTTAACATTATAAAGGCCATCTACGCTAAGCCCATGGCCAATATCATTCTAAATGGTGAAAAACTGAAAGCATTCCCTCTAAAAACTGGAACAAGGCAGGGATGCCCTCTTTCACCACTTCTATTCAACATCATCCTTGAGACTCTAGCTAGAGCAATTAGACAAACCAAAGAAATTAAAGGGATACGAATTGGAAAAGAAGAACTCAAACTATCCCTGTTCACTGATTACATGATTATATATTTAGAGGAATCTGGAAATTCCACCAGAAAATTTTTAGAACTCATAAGTGAATTCAGTAAAGTAGTGGGATATAAGATCTATGCTCATAAATCTAATGCATTTTTATACATAAGTGATGAATCTTTGGAAAGAATAATTAGGAAAACTACCCCATTCACAATAGCCTCGATAAAAATAAAATACTTGGGAATCAATCTCACAAAAGAGGTGAAAGACCTCTACAATGAGAACTACAGAACACTAAAGAAAGAAATTAAAGAAAACCTTAGAAGATGGAAAGATCTCCCATGTTCTTGGATAGGCAGAATTAATATTGTCAAAATGGCCATACTACCTAAAGTGCTATACAGATTCAATGCAATTCCAATTAAAATCCCAATGATGTACCTTGCAGAAATAGAGCAAGCAATTATGAAATTCATCTGGAAGAATAAAAATCCCAGAATAGCTAAAGCAATCCTCAGTAGAAAGAGCGAAGCAGGGGGTATTGCAATACCAGATCTTCAACTCTACTACAAAGCAATAATAACAAAAATGGCATGGTATTGGTACCAAAATAGAAAGGTAGATCAATGGTACAGAATAGAGGACATGGACACAAACCCAAATAAATACAATTTTCTCATACTAGACAAAGGTTCCAAAAATATACAATGGAGAAAAGACAGCCTCTTCAACAAATGGTGCTGGGAAAACTGGAAAACCATATGCAACTGAATGGAATTAAACACCTATCTCTCACCCTACACAAAACTCAACTCAAAATGGATCAAGGACTTCAGAATCAGACCAGAGACACTGCATGTTATAGAAGAAAAAGTAGTTCCAGATCTGCAACATGTCAGCTTAGGATCAGACTTCCTTAACAGGTCTCCCATGGCACAAGAAATAAAACCAAGAATCAACAACTGGGATATATTCAAACTAAAAAGCTTTCTCTCAGCAAAGGAAACTCTCAGTAATGTGAAGAGAGAGCCTACAGAGTGGGAGAATATCTTTACCACTCATACTTCAGATAGAGCACTAATTTCCAGAATCTATAAAGAACTCAAAAAACTCTACACCAAGAATACAAATAATCCAATCAAAAAATGGGCTAAGGAATGAACAGACACTTCACAGAAGAAGATGTACAAGCAATCAACAGATATATGAAAAAATGTTCAACATCTCTAGTAATAAGAGAAATGCAAATCAAAACTACCCTAAGATTTCATCTCACCCCATTTAGAATGGCTATTATCAAGAACACAAGCAACAATAGGTGTTGGGGAGGATGTGGGGAGAAAGGTACACTCATACATTGCTGGTGGAGCTGCAAATTAGTGCAGCCACTCTGGAAAGCAGTATGGAGATTCCTCAGAAAACTTGGAATGGAACCACCATTTGACCTAGCTTTCCCACTCCTTGGCCTATACCCAAAGGACTTAAAATCAGCATACTACAGAGATACAGCGACATCAATGTTCATTGCTGCTCAATTCACCATAGCTAGATTGTGGAACCAACTTTGATGCCCTTCAGTTGATGAATGGATAAAGAAATTGTGGCATATATATATACAATGTAATATTACTCTGCAAAGAAGAATGATAAAATTATGGCATTTGCAGGCAAATGGTCGAAATTGGAGAATATCATGCTAAGTGAGATAAGCCAATCTCAAAAAACTAAAGGACGAATGATCTCGCTGATAAGTGGATGAGGACATATAATGGGGGGTGGAAGGGGTTAGCGTTAGGGTTAGGGTTAGGTTTAGGCTTAGGGATAAGAAAGGTGGTAACAATGGAGGAAGGAAGGACTGTGTAGAGGGAAAAGAGGGGTGGGAGGGGTGGGGGGAAGGGAAAAAATAATGAATCAAACATCATTGCCCTATGTAAATTTATGATTACACAAATGGTATGCCTTGGCTCCATGTACAAATAGAAAATCAACATGTGTCCCATTTGTATACAATAATTTTAAAAAATCTAAAAAAAAAAGAATCATTTGATGTTGGTGTTGACTGTCATTTCTTAGCTATTGTTCTGTCTCTTGTTCACATCACAATTGAGGATAGAATTTTGTTCCTCATCATTTTTAATCTTTTCTTCAAAATGTATTTCATAGGAAGAATACATTGTAACAATTTCATAGGTACTTCCAGATTTTTCCAAATTTCACAAGTTTTATAATCAGTCTACAACTAAATACACAGTCCTGTCAATTCTACCTTCAGAGGCTCAGTAGCAGTTTTCAGGATGCATACCTAAGAGTTTGGAATATAAGTATACTTTTCTCTTTAAAAAATCTATAAAAATTAGTAGAGGACTGAGGTTATAGGTCAGTTTGTACAGGGCTCGCCTTACAAGCACAAGGCCTTGGGTTCAACCCCCAGCACCACAAAGAAAAATAGTAGAATTTGTAGTAGCAGTACTAGTATCAGCAGTAGAATTCATATTACACCTCCACTGAGGGCTTCCTGTGGGAAGAACTGTTGAAAATACTCCCTGTATTGCCGCCTCTAATGGTCAGCAGCAATCCTGGGTAGTGTGTCCTGTAGGTATCACAATTCCATTGAGAAATAAAATACTTAAGTGACTTATAGAATGTCACATGTTAGCAGGTAGCAGAGAATAATGCTGTCTCTCACCATTATCAATCTGTGATACTAAGTTTGTCTCTAGGGTTGTGAAGTTTTCTTAAAATATTTTACTCATTACTAATTCTACTTGACTTATCATTAACCACAGCATTCTTCATCTCTTCTGTACTTATTGAATACTATAGTCTATTTTCTGTGATGTATGTAAATAATTTCTGGTGCTCAAATTTCTTTTTTTAAAACATTTTTTTAGTTGTCAATGATCTTTTTATTTTATTTATATGTGGTGCTGAGTATTGAACCCAGGGCCTCACACATACCAGGCAAGTGCTCTACCACTGAGTTACAACTCCCTCAAATTTCTTGAAATGACCCATTCTATACTTTTCTGCCGAACATTTATTTAGTCTTGTATCTATCAGTAAAAGTAATGAAATTATGAACATGCTGGCCTTAAGAAACTATGAACTATAAATATGATATTTGTTTTTTTCAGTTTTAAGTGGATAATGAGGTATTGTAATTGCAATGGATAAAAACCTCAGTTCTAGAATTTAGTTGTTTTCATGTTTTTTGATACCTTAAGGACCCTTCAAACTCCTATTTCAGCATATAAATTTGTCACACTTCCAGATAGAAATATACAAAGCTTCATTCCTCAGCATTGTGTGTTCAGAGTCTAGAGATTAAGCTCACTTGATGTCTCTGTATCTGCTGACCTCCTACAATAATAATATAGAGATCCAGTGGCAAATTTTAGAATTGAGCCTTTTCACCAGAAACTGCTTGGCATTCAGACACTTGAATTTTATTTCCCTATTTACCTTTAAATATCAAAATTCACTTAAATAACATCAAGTGGGAATTGAGAAATGGTCCCTAGAGGCGATTTCCTTTTCCTAGAACAAGGACAATGGTATTATGTGTGATTCTTATTTCTCAAATGCACTACACACCATTGCAGGATTTCCAGTGTAATGAATAAATTATGCTAATTTATATGCCATTAATGATAGGGATGAAGGTAAGCATGTTAATGGGAAGAGGGTTTCAACAATTAAAGTATCTTGAGGTAACCAGCTGCTCCTACATAGATGGTTGACTATGGATATTTACATATAGGAAAGCCTTAGAAAAACCAGACTGACTGCAAGGCAGCAATCTGGGAATTGGGGATCTCAGGACCTGATGCAGCACTACTATTTGTAGCATACAGCAATTCTTGCATAGATATAGTATTTCTTTGCAATGTTTCCTGATGGAACTGCTTAATATTTTAAATGCTTGGGTAAAATTCAAGGAGTGATTTGATTTAGCAGTTCTAGCTCCTTCCTAAAAATCTGGGATCTCTCCAGTGAACCAAACTTATGACTTTATTTCAGGTCCACTTCATTTCACCAAAAGAAATGATTTCAATTCCATAGTGAGACATATGAATATAATATACAAATAACAGTACATGGCAAAATTAAAGGCTTCTGAGTTATTCTATAGTAAACATTCTTTGCAATTATGTAACCTAGTACAGATCCCCTGAAAGTTGTGTTATCAATATTAATATGATTTCTACTAAATAGAACTGAGCCCTCACAAGTTGGGATATCTACCACTTCTCTACTTGTGCCGGGTTTGTCCCTTACCTCTTATTTGGTACTTTCTAATAGTCTGCGTGTGATGAGGACCCTATCAAGATCAGATAGGGAAAATAAGTCTTCAGAAACTTTAAAGCAATTGATGGTGTACAGAAAAACACTACCCCAAAACATGGCATTTTGCATACTGAGTATCATAAGCAGAAGGAATTGAACGAAAGTTTGTTTGACCTTCTGTCTTGAATACCTCCCACATGATACCTGCTCTACACCCTGAAGGGAAAGACTGTCACACAGAGTCCCAGAAGATATGAACCTGGTTAAGTTCCTTTCAGTTTGTTACCATGGAGTCATATTCTCTTATTATCCCATCATACTTCTACAAGACTCTCACTCATCAATCCTGAGTATAAAGTAGACTTTTTCCTGGGTCTTTGGGTCTTCATTTTGAAATATTCCCATGCCACATTAATTCATGTTAAATAATTTGGTTATTCTTGTCTCTTGTTTATCTGTCTTTTACAATAAATATATTGACAAGAACTTTGTGATTGGCTAGTAAAATATAGTACTTTATCTGCCCTACAAAATTTTATCTCTATTGAATCCAATAAATTTTAAAAGTGGTATTAGGTTATGTTTGTCTTTCATTTTTTAAAACTGCTTTCCAATAATTCATGATTATTCTAAGGTATAAAATATTGGCCTATGATGGATTGGAATATAATTTTAATAATATTTTAGATGGTTTGAACAACACAATTCTAATAGGTCCTCAGCAATGTCCCAGTGTGTTCATAAATTGGCAAATTTGATGTAATATAGTAATATTCCATCTAGGCAATTTATGTAGAATTCTATCCTTTCTGGTGCTTTGGATATATGGTCTCAAGTATTCACAGAGTATTTACAAAAGTGTGGAGTCAACAAAGAAAGTAGTTTGTTTGGGGAATTGAAAATGGTCTTGTCTATCTGCCAGAAATTGTCCAGGGAGGATTTGGAGGGGTGGTGAGAAAGGAAAAAGATCCAACCAAGTTTGATGGACACCTATACACCATAGTTGGTTTACAAGCTGGTATGGAGAAATATTTAAGAGGTTGATGTACAGGATCTGATGACTGGAAGGGGGCCAGAGATACGGACAATCCTGGGTGACTTTTAGCTTTTGTTAGCATTGACTATATGACAGAGACATGCTCATCTATAGTATTATGGTTTTTATAAATTATGTTAACCTATGCCCACCCATAGAAGACAATGCCAATGACCTATCAGAATTGTGCTTCTCAGACTATCTAAAGCATCATTAAAAACTAAATGCTCCTAACTCATAGGAGCATTTTTAAGAAACAGGTATCCTTTATTAGTTCAATGATAATTACCAAGTGTCTATATGTACCAACACTATTCATTATGCAGAGTGTTCATTATTGAACAAATACATGGTTGGTAGCATATAGTCTAGTATAATGATGAAGAAAAAATAAGTGAACCAGTAATAATATGAATACATATGCTGGTCAATGCTATGAAGAAAATGTACTTTGGGCAGAGAAAATGTCAGTGTAGAGGTGACATTGAAACAAATCTGAAAAGTAAGAAGCACTGACCCTCAAAAACTGAGATTAGGTGTGTTCCTAGAGGATGAACAGCAGGTACAGAGACTCTGTGAAGAAATAACCCATATTGAAGCTGAAGGAGGCCAGATAACCAGAGGTAAGAGAGATGTCATGGGATGAGTCAAGCAATAAAAGAATGATAGGTAATTTATAAATATCTAGAAGGTATTACGCTTTGTTTTTATTTTTACATGTGAGACAATGAGTCTGCAAATTAAATGATTGACTAAAGATCTGGGACTTCTGAATGACACTCTGAGCACAGAACCCAGAGTCATCTGGCTCCATTTTTCTCTTCATTCCCACCATGTTCCCTCACCATTCCTTCAATGTTAGATGGCAAAATCTGTGCTCACATGAGAATCTCTCTATTAGAGATGAGATTAAATGACTGAAGACTGGTTCTTTCAAAGGAATGTGTGATTCTGATTTCACACATGGGCTTAACTCCCATGTAACAAAGAAACATGCATTAAACAAGGTGGTAGTCCACAAATATCTTATGATATAAGAGGAAAGGAAAATTAGTAAAGTCCTTTGAGAGGGCAGAGTGAGTGACTTAGACTACTAGGGCTAACTTCATCTGAATACTCCAGTATGAGGACACACTGATGACTGTATTTACCTGAGATTGTGGATATAGCCCAGTAGAGAATTTCTAGTACAACCTAAATTAAGGATAAATTGTTATCCTGTTATCTTCAGCTTTATGAAACCTCTAAATTAGTCTTCTCAATTGAAGATGTGACCCTACATTTCTTTGCATCTTGTATGAAACTGATCCTGAGGAAGGAGACTGGTCAGGTTTCTCTGTAGGCTTCAGATGAGGCTTGTTGTTGGGGTTCTCCTCCCATCTTGCAAGAATGAAAATTGTGTCCCACTGGAGCACATTTCTAAATACAAACAACAAAAAACCTTGAACATTTGGGAGAATTGTTTCTAAACAGAAAATCAAATGTCTTTGTAATAGCTTTTTTTCTTTCTTTCTAACGACATGTAATCATTCCACCTGTTATTTTGCCAACATTTTCTTCATGTTTCCATGAAACCAGTTTTAAAATGTCTATTTTTTCTTCCACTCACAAAAATGGCAATAATTTTACTTCTTGTGGAAAGTCCACGTTTTATGACATATATACGCCATAATGTACATTTCTATTGATAAACTAGAAATTCATATTAGAACATGACCTTAAAAAAGTAAACTTGCTGTGTCTTTAATGGCAGGGTTCAGTGAGCTCTAATTTCTATAAATAGTTGTCCTGGCATCTTCTCTATCATTTTTTTAAATTACATTTTTGCATTGCTGGGTATTGAACTCAGGCCTTGCACACGCTAGGCAAACAGTCTACACTGAGCTATACTCTCAACCTCAAGAGTCACATTTTCTTTTCTTTTATTTAGAGAATACTTTATTAGTTTCTGTAATCAAACCCATGTAGATAAGATCTTATATATTTAATGCAATGCATTACCTCTGTACAAATGGAAAAAATAAGTTTAACATTTCTAGATGTATATGGCTGTTAATTTCTGTACAATGCCAACTCAACACAGTAAACTGCCAACAGGGCTACTTTACCACTGAGTCACATTCCCAACCCATTTTTATTCATTATAATAGACAGGGTCTTTCTAAATTGCTAAGACCTTGCTAAGTCACTGAGGCTGGCCTTGAACTTGTGATCCTCCTGCTCAGCCTCCTGACTCATCTACTTCTAAAACTTTGATTAATCCATGGTAAACCATTTAATATTTTTCCCATACTCCTTGAGTATAAATTCATTAATATTATTTGGTATTTTTGCTCTTCGCTGCTCTTCCAATAATTTAGATTATTAGAGCTTTGATTTCACTGAAGTTTTCTTTTGCAATGTTAATTCATATTTAATCTTACATAGTTAATGATTTAAAACTAGAAATTCCATTTGATTGTCCTCCACATTCCTTTCCAATTTTCCAAATAAATTTTTGTTTATTCTGTAATACTGGTGATAGCTGTATATGCTAGGTAAGTGCACTGCCACTGAGCTACACACCCTTGCTAATACTTTTTTTTCTGCTAGTAATTTCTGGGTCTGTTTCTATTGGCTTTTCTTCTGGTTCTGAGTTATTGATTTTTCTTGGAAAGTTTAATAGTTTCCATTAGATGCTGAGTTCTGGATGCTAAGTTGTGGAGTGTTTGGGTAGAGCTCTATAACAGAACATCATAGGTATTGTTCTAGCACATATGTATGGTCCATGTGGACTAGCTTGATCCCCTCAAGGTATGTGTTCTTTTGTTAATATTATTATTACAATTTCTTACTGGGGATTGAACCCATGGCACTTAATCATGAGCCACATCCCCAGTCCTTTTAATTTTTTTACTTTGGTACAGGGTCTCACTAAGTTGCTTAGGGCCTCACTAAATTGCTAAGTCTAGCATCCAAGCTTTGAGTCTTCTGCCATAGTCTCCTGAGTTGTTGGGATCACAGGCATACACCATTGCTTCCTGATTCAGGTACATTTTTAAACCTTCCTAGTGTGGGGATAAAGCAGCCTTCACTTCAGGGGTCTCCAATTGATGGGATGATGACACAGGACTCTCCAGTGCCTGATTAAAATGTGGATTTTCCCTGCACTTTGTGAGGCTGGGAAGCTGTTTAGGTTCCATCTTTCAGTCCATTTTCCCAGCAATGTGGAATTGGCATTACACACACATGGTCCCATACTTAGCAAAAATTTAAGGACACCCTATGCAAATTTCTGGGATTCTTTCTCCAAATACTACCCCATTTGTTGACTTCCTGCAAACTATTATCTGTATTCCCCAAGCTTTTGCATGTGTCTCCATATCTCCCTGAGTCTGCCTGGCTCTGATTGTCCAAAACTGCACAGGCAGAGAACTGAGGCATTTTTCAAGCACCAATCTTCTGTTTTTCCCTTTCACTGTGAGTACAGTCCCTTACTGTCTGTTTTCAGTAGAGTATTACATTTTATATTCCTTGTTGATATTTTAAATATGTCACTTCTTGTCCTATTTATTATTGTTTGTTTAAAGGACAATAATAGAGTGCATTTTTGATATATTGCTCTATTTCTGGTTGAACACAGTGTAATCACACTGTGTAATCATACATGTACATAGGATAATGATGTGTGTCACATTCCACCGTCTTTCTTTCCTTCCCCCACTCCCTCACAGACATATGCACATACACATGTGCACACACACAGATACAGAAATCTAGGCTTGCAATTTCTGTTTAAATTTTCCATTCCACACATGATGTTTTCCCTGCTGTCCATCCTCCACTCCTTCTGGTCATGGGTCAGTGTGAGTTCTGCCATTTATTCCTCTGGAGGTAACCCTTCTTTTCCCTCTGTGTCTGACTCCTAAGACTATTTTCCTTTTCTGTTAGTATTCAAGCATGGGTTCTGACATACCTGTTTGCTTATTTATCCTTTCTGAATTTCAATGAGTCATCTGAATGTTGGGTTTGATTGTAACACCTGTTTCTCTTTGTCTCTGCACTTCCCTTCCTGGGTTGGTTTCCTGTTCCCCACATCTTCAAGTCTCTTTAGTCTTCTTACTTTCTCTGATTTTTCTCTTCCTATTGATTTCTCTTTCTATTCACCAAAACTTTTCTGTTATGTACAATCTTTTGTTAAGAATATCTAATGATGATTTCAGTTTTATTTCTGATATTTCAGTTTTTATTCCTAGAATTTTCTAATTTTATACCTTCCAAATCTCTAATTTTTCATCTTTTTAGGCAATATATTCAGTTTTGTTCTAAGATTCTTTAACATATTCATCAAGGTTATTCAAAGTTCATTTCGGATACTTTCAAGTGCTAAGTTATTGTTGTTTTATTCACTAATTTTATCTTGATAAAATCACATACTTTTTAAAAATATGTATTTCTCATTTTTTTATTTAGTTCTGGAAAATGTGTTCAATACCACAGAATACTGTCTGATATAAAATCCTATTCTGTCTATTTATCTATCTATCATCATCATCATCATCTACCTGGGAGAGAGAGAAATGAAGACCTAGCTCCTCTATCTCTTCCAAGAAACAGCAAGTGTGGCGTTCACTAGTCTGAGTGAATCAACTTTGGACTTATGAGCACCAGATTTCAGCTGTAATAACCTCTACAAGACTCCTGTCATTTGAGTGTCAAATCTTAAGGTGGTGTATCTTTGCCTTTGACACCAGTCCTCAAGTGCCCATGCTGCCACCAGCCCTCAAGTGCCCATGACAGCAATTGGGTTTAAAATAACTGGGACTGTGGTTGCAGCATTGACTTATTTACTCTGAATTTAAGATACATGAAGGCTCATGTGCATAGGTGCTGAGAGATGGTAAGAGTTCAGGTCTTTAAGACTTTGCTGTCACAAGATTGAAAAACCTTTAAATTTGGATACATAGGACATGAGGTTCTGAGGCAGTGCTGCCATAAGATGACTTTCCCACACCTGACCTCTTCCTCCTTCTACAAGCCCCATGTAACAAAATTAGTTGGGAGAGTGAATCATTTTGGGACTCTTACCAGTTCATATTTTGATTTGTTGGTTTACAAGTTTCTCAAAGTGGCCTCTTATCCCTCCCTTTCAGAGAAGATACTCAAATCAGGCTTTGGTGATTGCTCCTTCCCAGTTTTAGTACTGAGTCCAGGTAGGGAACGACACTTTGTCACTGGCTTGCTTGGGACACGCTCATCATTATGGACTTTAGTTCCTACAAATTTCTTTACACCATAAATCTTCAATGAGTTCCAAGGAACATATATTCTTTTAGTTTAATTTGTGATTTCTTATTGTGGAGGAAGTGAATGAAGATATTTCATTTTTTCCTATATATTCCTGCAAAAGGAAATCCAATCTGTTTTATATGAAATGCATCCCTCTAAGGAGACAAACAAGAAAACAAGTCATGAGATATTTTCCTGTATTATACAATCTAGAATAAGTTTGTTTCTGATCTGAAATTTCAATATTTGTTGATTCTGAAAGGCCACAAACACTTTCCCACTTCCTTACTGCAGGGATCATGTTCTTCAACTCTGTTTTTTGTTTTTTTCCACACAGTTCAATGGTGACTTAATCACTGTATGATGCAGGAGGAGATAAGTTCTTGTTCAGGACTTACAGGGATGAGCCATGAAAATGAGGGCCTAAGCCTAGGAAATCTCAAAGAACAAACAAGACTTGGCTTTTCCTCCTCAGAATTTTATGGGTTTGTGTCTTTTATAAGTTACTATTATTAGAAAAATTCATGCATTCCCAGACAAACTTATTTCAAACTCATTTACTGGACCAGAAAAATAAAACTGAATTTGCCTTTGGAAGATGAACAAAAGATACCAGCTACATTAGTGAATTAACTCATAGTTCAGAAGATGATAGGAATGTTATTCTTCAATAGTATTTTTGAGGTTCCCATGTTTCACATTCTTGTGAAGTAGGAAATAGTGTAAACTCAATCTTACATATTTTTTTTAAAGTAAGTGACAACCAATATTAATTTAGGTCAAACATTGAATTATGCATTTTTCACTGATCAAAAATAATATGTGGTTATAAGAAACATTTAGAAGTGGCCTTTTAAACCCTAACATGGGTTATCAATTAAAAATAGAAGCAGACCAAAGCAAACAAAGCAGAGACAGAGTGGGTAATGCTTGCAGAACTAGGAGGTTTGAGTGCAGATTCTGGAGGAATGTCAGCATAGTGGAAGTGAAGCCTTGTCACCTTTGGTGCTTTCTGCACACATCTGGACCCTTCCAAAAGTAGGCTCCCTCCATAGTTGTTGCTTCCAGGAAATGCCTGTTCAGGATCTCCTAAGAAAACAGATGAAGTTTGACTGACCAAAGATGTTCTGTTTTATTAAAATCTCTTCACAGAGTACTCTGATGTTCTAGGATGTTTGTCTTAATAAAGTATGCATGATTTTCAAGGCAGAAACCTGAAGTGACTTGGTATTGATCACACATATTTGTTCTACCTCTCATCTCTTGTGCTGTTCACCAATTCATGCATGACTGATGAATTCAGTGGCCAAACAGAAACTAATATGATTAATTTGTATTATTTAATATAGCCAAATCACATTACCAAATGTGTGAAGATTTCCTTACAAATCCTTGGTGCTTATTCCATTTTAAATTACTATTGAAATGGTTCCTCTCCCTCATTACAGGATAAATCCCTTGAGGACATGAAGGTATGTTCATTATTTTAAAATTCCTTCAGCACCTTGGCCACCACCTAAAGCAGTCAATGCTAACTTGTACCAACTCTTTTCCCAAAGTAGGAGTGAAACCAAAAATGAAGTAACACAAATCTCACACTGAGAAACTTTCAAACCCTCGAAGCAGAGTTTTACTGAATGCATTAGTACTTCTTCTGATTTTCAGCAAGAAAGGCCCAAATGCAGCTCTCTAGGGCTGCTGTTGATTTGACAGGTGGGTGTGAGGGAATCTGGGATTTACAGTCAGCATCCCGTCTGACTCATTGATTTCTAAGTCATGCCAGCAGGCCAGAGTTGGAAGAGGACCTCCCAGTTTGCTCTAGGAAATCCAACAGGGCTATGCAGAACTGATTACTAGAGTACAACATTAGTTGAGGTTTCACCAGCTTTTAAAGGTTTTACTCTTCAAATGGATATTAATTGATCATAAGACAATTAAACAAATAACAAAATAAGGTTTTTAATTAACAATCAGCTTGTCTTTTTGGTCCCAAAGTCCAGGCAGTGTATGGATGTCTGTCAAGTGTTCCCCACCTCAGATTTCCATTGCAGTTTTGAAGAGAATGATATTCTAGAGACTATTGGTATTTTACTATGGAAGGATCTTGGGAGAGGAATTAGTTCCACCAGACTTTGGCATGGTACTTTCAATGCCTAAATAAGAGATAAGAAATTAATAAAGGGCAAAAATTAGTTTATGATCACTGTGGGCTATTTGTTAACTTCAGCACTGAAACAGAGAGATACTGAGACTCATCCATAGTTAATTTCAGCATAAATCATGGTAAATACACATTGATGATAGATCTTAAAGAAGGATCATCAGATGAAATAAAATTGTTCAAAGATCAAGAAATGCAGCAGAGAGGATAAGTACCATAAGAGGGCGTTTATTCTACCTATATCCAACTTAATCTTTATTCCACCAATTTATTTGGGAGAAGGAAATGGAATAAACACCCAGATCAATATTTTAATGTTCATGAATTATGTATTCACCTATTTTTAACAAGATACAAAGTGGGATCTATAACCTCAGTTTTTGTCTCAACACTGGTACAGTAATTTCTAAGAATTCTCATATTCCTTAATGAACATGATGTTTTCAATGGCAATTTCCAAGTGAGAGACTTTGGCAGGCAAAGTACCAGAACCTTACAGGCACCCCATCCTGATTCCTGGAATCTGAGTGCATCCTATCAAATGACAAAGGGAACTGAGATTGCAGATGGAGCTAAGGTAACCACTCAGTTGGCTTCAAGATCAGGGATCGGCCTGGATTATCCACGTGCACCCTGTGTGATCACAGGGTTCTCATGGAAGCAAAAGGAGAGTTAAGGCCAAGTGAACAACATGAAGAAGACAGCCAGGCATGGCTGCTTTGGACAGTAGAAAAGAACAAGAGTCCAAGTAGCATGGGCTGCCTCAGGAAGGTAATGTCACAGAAGAGCAGCAGCAATGGGATGGGTTTTGAATCTCTTCATTGGACACTTCCCCAAAGTCTGAGAGAAGGTCCAAGATGTTCACTTTGGCTACAGATTAGAGGGTTCTTTAGTGTTATCTATCTTCCTTTAATCCCACTTTCCTCCTTACCTCAAGACTAGTGAGAAAGAGTTCAAAGAGTAGAACACATGCCCTTGGAGCTGAGGAAAAAATCAACTGGTGTAGAAATCATGTGTGAAAGCAATGTGTAGCCAGAAATGGTGGGCATTAAAAACTGCTGAGGAAACAGGCTAAAGGGCTACAATGTCCATCCAAGGACTGTGGTTCCCAGAATACCTAGTCACCTTGCAGGACTTCCAAGAACAATGTCCAGGCTTTGGGTGCAAAGTCATTGTTGGTGTTTTAATGTGACTTTCATCCAAAAAGGCTTCAAGAGAGGAGTTGACCAGGCAGGGAGCTGCAGAGACACCAGACACCAACCAGCAGAGGCAGGGCCTGCACTGGGGACCATGCCTGTGGAGCCACTAAAGAACCCATGAAACAAGATTTATTAAAAAAAAAAAAAAGGTTCATATTAAGCTCACACCACTTCCTGAGGAGCCAGTTGCAGATGACTTTAGTGCTTGCTGTTCAGTAATCCTGCCCCTTACACTTCCATCTTTCCTTCCTCAACCCTAAACTTGAGCAGACAGTGCATGTCAGATAATGGTGAGCACTGCTGCTTTCTGTGTTCCTCGGCCCATAGGGTGGAAAGGCTTCAACATGCAGCTCTGAGTTTTGCAAAGGGAGAGCAGAAACACCCACCCACTCCTTTCTAAGCCTATTCAAAAGGTCAGAAGGTATTTCATTCAAGTTTTGATCTCTAGGCTCCTCACTTGTGCTCAAGTAATGGGATCACAAACTACAATGGGGTTGTTTCTATTCAGGGTAGGGAAAGGGTAGGAAGCACAATTCCAGATAAGGAGACAGATGCTACTGAAGATGACAGGGGGACCTGAGCCATGAAGTCGCACAATACTGTTGGAGTTTTCACAGGAGACCTCAATGCCTCCTGCACTCCTGCACTTAGGCGAGCAGTCTGCCCTTGTCTGGAAGAGGAATAATCAAGCAGGAAGGCAGCAGGTTCATTTTTCAAGAAAAAGACAGAGATCACCAGGGTTTTTTTTTTTTTTTTTTTTTTTCAGAAGAGTAACCTGTTGCTTCAGCATCCACAAGTTAGGTAGGGACTAAGCAAACTAGCCAGACCCTGTCTGTAACTAGAAATATACAAGGGCAGAGGAAAGGGCTCAGGGGATCCATGCCCATGGGTTTGGTATGCTGACAAAACAGACACAAAGAGAACTCAAGGAATTTACACCACCACCACTGTTTTGCCCCCATGGATGGTACAGTTGGCTGCAATTCCCCTCAGGAATCCTGGCACTGAGATTAGCTTCCAGAAAGTAACTTCCCTTTCTTCACCTCCAATCGAAATCCTACTACCCTGGTTTGGATCCTGCTCAGTGAAATGCGTAAACGTGTTTACAGTGCTCCTCCGAAATGACTGTAGATCATACACCACCTGCGACCTTCAAAGCGAAAGCGCCAGGTTGGCATCCGGCGACTTGGGGATTCAAGGGGATGGACACACTAGGATCTGTCAGGAGATAGCTCTTGCTTTCTCTTCCCAGCGGGTGTTTCTGGGCTTTGGGTGTCACCAGTCTCCATTAGTGCTTGCTGTGACATCCTGGCTGCTCTCCAGTTACCTCCTGATGTCAAGGACAGGTAGAATGACAGCTTCTGACCTCACCGTTGTCTGGGCAACCAGAGATTCTTTCGGTTCCGGCCACTTCCGACAAAGATTCAAGACAAGCACCAATTCAGCTGTGAGGCAGTGACCAAAGACCAAGGGACCGAACCCCAAGGGCATGTATTTTCAACTAGCGCTGTGCCAACTCCTTCACCCACTGGAAGTAGAGCAAGGGTCCATTGGGGGTCACTGCCCATCTGGACTTAGGTCTTTCCTGCACCTTTCAGGGCCCAGGATCACAGAGGCCTGCCGCCCGCCTGCACTATCGTCCAGGCCGCTAGGCGGCGCGGTCCACGTCTGACCACAACAGGTAAGCAGGCCAACATAACAGCAGCGTCCTGCTGCAGGCAATCTGACCACTGCCACATGTCCCTGGGAAACAGGGAGGACCTAGGAGTGTGCACAGACGCGGGGCTTTCCCGCATAGCACCAGCTCCAGCAGTATTACCCTCCAGCCCCACTCCTGCAGGCTCTGGCTCTAGGAGATAAGGCCCAGTCAAGGAATAGGTCGTTGAGTCCCAACCACCCACATGGAGTGGCAGATGTTGACATCCGATATCAGTGGGTAATCTAATGCAGCTAGGTGGCATAGGATAAAGTGGAGTAAGAAAACCTCACACAAACTCTGGCGGAGTGCCCTCCATTCCAGGAAAGCCAATACAAGGAATATATGGAACCTAAGTATAAACTCTAAGGGGAGCTGGGTGGCAGTTGTGTGCCCTATTGAGGGTGGGAGGCAGTGAGTCAGTGAGCATGTGTGACAGAGGCAAGGAGTCAGCAAGCAAGAAATCATCTCGGTTGCCTGCACACACTGCACCTGCCAAGTCCCACTGCCTTTGCCAAAGCCCCGTACAAGACCAGCCCTCAATCTCACTTGCCCAAGTTTCCAACCATCTCTTCAACTCACCTTTAGATGCAGAAATATCTAGCCAATCTGCCTTAACACCAGATTCTTCCTCTTGGCCTGACTGGTGCCTGTTAGAGACAAAGCTGTTTGTGACAGTGCCAAGGGTCTTTGAGCAACCCCTGAAGGTTACCCAATGCACACAAATGTCACAGCACCAGGCCCAAAGATGGGCCAAAAATGTGAATGTGATGAACCACTGGTCAGAAGAGGACACTGCCTCCTATACCCAACTCTACACAGCATGGCTAAAAACCCTCCATCAGAGTCAACAAAAGACAATGACAGTGCTTCATTTGACTGGTGACTGCACATATAAAGATCCCCAGAAGCCCGCATTTTAAAAACTCTTTGAGCCCTGAGTGACCTCAGAAGAACCTAAGATATTAATTTCCCACATATTCCCTCATTTCCATCAAGAAAAATAAAATCTTCCTAAAGGAGAACACAACCTAGTGGGCCAAAGCTCTGCCAAGGGGCAGCTCTTCTGTCATCCCTGCAGGATCCCAGCTGACATTGAGGTTGACCTCCACCCTTCCCACATGCACTAATCCACTTCCTTTGTAAGGAGTCATGGAACCTGCCCCAGAAGGATGCTACATCCCAGAGATAAGTGTAGGTGGTTCCTTGGAATTTCCTTCACAGAACACTTTGGGAACATCCTTCCTTCTTCCAGTTGGGCTGATTAATATTCCACACTGGCTCTTTCATGGGCATGCAGTTCCCTCTCTGTTTTCAATCGATGTTCCATTCTCAGGGATGCCTACTCTTCCAATGTCAAGGTAACTGGGGCACCATTGAGGACCCCTACTATTGCTTCTAAATAAGTACCCAGAGGATTGTTACTTTACAATGGTCCTTGGTGTCAGTTCAGTAAATGATGGTTATTCATGATTTAATGGTTAGTGTCTTCATTTATGTCTTACTGCAGCAAGAGGAGGTAGAGAAACAAAGGGGAAGACTTAGTTTATGGGGTTGTGCAAAAATTCTGTTAAATTCTGACAAGTCAGAATTATTTCAAATGAAATTTATTGAACTCTATCATTCAGCTCTTCAGAATGAGACAGCATCCATTTGTGGCAAGAGTTAAATATAGAACCCAGTTTCTGGAGTGTGCCTTGGGTTCTGGGCTCCTGTTAGCACAGGAATTGATGAATTGGCATCATAGTCCCAACTTGCAGCTTGCTGATAAGCAATTCACTGACCTTGCTCTTTTTTCCAAGAATGACAGAAACAGAGCTAATTCTAAAGCAGCACCTGTAGGTCTTTTACAAGTTACGATATCAGTAGATATTGTCATAGAAACAAAAGTCAAAGTGACAAAACCCCAAGGGGAAATATCCATTGCTTAATGCTTATGCAGGTATTGTGAAAGAAAATGAAATTTCAGATCTGGTAAAATAATAGATATATTCAAGAAGAGGAAATGGAAGAATAGGTAACAACACCTTCAAGTAGGTCCCCAAGAGCACTGCTGAAATCACCAACTCTGTGGAAGCATTTTGATTAGAATATTATTTAAACTACCTCAGATTTATGATGGAGTTGGGGAGGAGAAACTTGTGTTACATCAACTATCATAAGATTAAATATAACTCTGGGAACAAAAACAAAATAGTCAGTAAATATACTTTTGGCTGGATTTTAAATCCCTTTAGAAACATTACTAGAGTTTTATTGATAGATAAGAATATAGAGAATTTCCTAAGATTTAATGCATTCAGTTATTTCAGGGTTTTTTTCTACAGTAAGTTGAAAATACAAATCCCAGGTATTCAGTGCTAGGTGCAGAGTGCCTGTGTTGCAACACATGAAGTACCCTTATATTTTTAGAACTTTCCCTTAAAGCTATACAACAGAGAACAAAATTAAACCCCTGTTTAAAAGCTACACATTTGTTTAAAATATTCTGTGTAAAAACTATACCTTTTAGAATTCATTTTTGTTGAATTTTCTGCTAAATTGGTTTATAAAACTGCAGTTTTTAAGGCATGACAAGAAAAGCTATTGGACACCATTTTAAACCAATCTAATTGCCAGTGTCTAGTTATAAAACTGGTGGGAGAGTGTCCATTTAGTTCTTCTTAAAGAGTAAAATTAAAGATATTCACCAGGATGAGGGCTGCTGTTTGCTGTTATGATGTTGTTATTCCCAGGGACCAGCAATGCCTGAATTCTGTTTTATGACTCATTCCTCCTCTACTTGATTCTTGATTGACAGTGAGACCCAAGGTGCAGAAGATAAATGGAAAACAAGATATAGGATCTCTTTCTAGCTGAGTATCATTGACCTACAAAAGGACCACTCAAATGAAATACACTTAAAATATTATACCAGACATTTAATTGATTCGTATATTTTCTGAAAAATAAAATGAAAATTTATGAAAATAAGTTTGTCTTATAATTAAGAAAATGTTTTAAATGATAATTATCCCTAAATCATTTGCTCAACCAGAAATAAAGCTAGTGGTGATTTGAAGGAAGGGATAGCCCATGACTTTGGTGCCCCTCAATGAACCATGCTCCTTGGTTATTGCACACATGTAAGTTCCCTCACTTACTGACTCTGGGTTGAGCCATGTGACAAGCATTGGCCAATCAGGTATTAGTTAGAGTGGTGCAAGTGCAGGCTCAGCTTGTCCTTTTAGAATGTTTCCTTTTGGAACCCATGTGCTATGTTGTGAGAAAGCCCAGGTAGTTATGTGAAGAAGCACATGAAGGAGAAGTGAGATCTCTCATCAACTCTACTTGAGCTGCAAAGCAGCAAGTATCACCAATACCCAGGCATGCATTTGAGGCCATTGGAGACCTTCTAGAAATCCCAGCTCCAAGTCAAGAATAAATGAAACACAATCACCTTCTGGTCAATCTCCTGAGCCATTACAAGCAGTCATGAATTGTTATAAACCATTCTATTTGGTGGTGCTGAGTTATGCAACAATAGATAGCTAAAACAAAAACTTAACTAAAAGTGGGATCCTGCCATAATATGGTGCATTGACTTGAGTCTGATTCTAATATTTCCCTTCTTTCCTTTCTTTCTTTCTTCCTTCTTTCCTTCCTTCCTTCATTCCTCCCTCCCTCTCTTTTCTTCTTTTTAGGGGGGGCAGACAGAATCTAATATAGCCTCCAATGTTTTCTACCTCCTGGTGTCCATGGCTTTATGTTATCCACTACCATTGACTGTGACTTGCTTCCAAAGAAGAATTACAAGTGGCCAAAAAATATATGAAAAAATGTTCAATCCCTATCAATCAGGGAAATGCAAACCCAAACAGCACTGAGATTTCATCTCATTCCAGTTAGAATAGAGTTATGAATAATACAAATACCAATATTGTTGGTGAGAATTGGAGAAAAAAGGTACACTCATGCATTGCTTTTAGAGTTGCAAATTAGTACAACCACTTTAAAAAGCAGTATGGATATTCCCAAATGATGCAAAATGAAACCACTCTATGATCCAGGTATCCCAACCCTTGATATTTATGCAAAGGAACTAATCAGCAAGCTATAGTGATACAAGCATACCAATGTTTATAGCAGTGCAATTCACAATAGAATGAAACTATGTCATTTGGTGGCAAATGAATGGACCTGGAGAACATTGTGCTAAGTGAAATAAGCCAGACTCAAAAAGTCAAGGGTCTAACACTTTCTCTCATATGTCAAAGCTTGAAAGAAATATGGATTAAAACAACTAGGGAGGTCTCTGAAAAACAGAAGGGAGAACAAAAGAGTAGAAGTGCATCAAAGGGAAGGAAGGGGAATGTTAAAGGTAAACTGCAGTTCCAATTCCTTCAACATTTTTTCACATCCTCGTGGCCATTTCTGTGTCTTCTTCTGAGAAAGGTCTCTTTAGTCCTTCAACTCATTTTAAATTTGATCCATTTTTGGTATATAACCTGAGTTGCTTCTGAACATTAATTCCTTTTTGAATGAATAATTTGCAAATTCTTCATGCATTCTATAGTTGTGTTTTAACATGGTTGATTATTCCCTTTGCAGCATGGAAACTTCTTAGTTTAACATGCTTCCTTTTGCCTATTTTGATTTTTCTTGCATCTGCCTTTAGGGTCCTATCTAAATGCATACCATCATCTAAAAGTGATTCCACTACATTTTCTCACAGTAACTTCACAGTTTCAGGTTTTACATTTAGGTCTCTGATCCATTTTTAGGTGATTATTGTGTATGGTGAGAGGATGAAATCTAGTTTCATTCTGTGTGCCTAATTGTGCCAAAGCCATTTATCAAAGAGGTTGTTTTCATCCACTATATGTTTTGAGTGTTTTTGTGAAAAATCAATTGGTTGTATGAGCACGGATTAACTTCTCATATCTGTATTCTGTCCTCTTTGTGTCTTTGTTTTGATGCCAACACCATGTTGTTCTTCTTCCTATAGCTTTGCAGTAAGCTTCAATATCAGGCATGGTGATGGCTCCAGATTTTTCCCTTTGGTACAACTTTGCTATTATGGGTTATTTGTGGTTCCCCATAAGTTTTCAGATTGATGTATATATTTATGGAAGGAAATTCATAGATTTTTTTTGTATTATGATCAGTTTAGCAATGTTAAATTCTTTCAACCTGTGAACATGGGATATGTTTTTATTTTTTGCATCCTCTGTAATTTTTTTCTTTAGTGATTTATACAATTATATCTACACAGATCTATCAGTTCCTTGGTTAGTTTTATTCCCAAGTGTTTTATATATTTTGTAGCCTTTGTGAATGAAAGTGTTCTCTTAATTTCATTTTTGGCAAAAAACATAAAAATGATGATTTTTGTCTTTTTGTTCTACAATTTTACTTATCATTTCTAAAATATTTTCCAAGGCATATTTGTGTTCTTATAAACACAGATAATTTATAAACACAGATTTTTAAACATGGATAATTTCTTCCTTTTCAATTAGTAGCCTTCAGATTTTCACTTCAAAGCTTTTCTTTCCACTTTGGTTCTCTTGAAGTCAATTCCCTCCTAGTTGCAGTATCAGACTTTGGACAATACTGCTTCAAAAAATAGTTGAAACTTTTTTCATCAATAAGGTCTGAGAATTTTAACTTAAATATGAGCTCACTCCTGTGGCCAGCTGCTTAGTCTGTTGCTAAAATAATTCTGCCCAAATGTATAATTTCCTGTGTTCAGTTCTCTTTCCTCCTTTCCCCATGGCAAAACAAGGAGAAATGGAGAGTGATTTCCAGCCTTTAGAATGTGAGCCTTACCTCCTTTCTCTCTGTGACTTCTCAATCTCACACCATTCAATGGGTAGGTTCTCTCCAAGAAGATGGATACTGCAAAGGGGTAGAATTTTCCTGCTTTTCCACTTGTCTACCACTCTCCTTCCCCATCCTGATACAAGAGATGAAGAATTACAGGTTACTGAAAAAAGCCCAGTACATTCACTGGTTCACCTCTACCAGTGAACAGGCTCCAAGTTCTATTAGAGACAATAGGTGAGCCATCCTTTCTCCTCAGTCTCCTTCTGCACGCTGCACATCTCTCTTCTCAGAGTCACTTTCCCTCTCTCTTTTTCACATTGTCCACACCTGTAACAGCATGAGTAAAGACAGGCCAGTACCTGATCTAAGAATCCAGACTTCTCTCTGACACACTCCCTCCCCAAACTTACACCAGTGTTTTTATTGACAAGATTTAAATCCAGACTGAAAAGCAGAAAGTCTCTCTTAGACCATGAACCTAAGTTACAAGCTTCAACTCAGTTTTTCTAGAAAGCCCAGTATTTGCTGGTACTAGGACTTGTTCATCTATAAACTGAGTAGTGCAGGGGCCCTTTACTCTGAAAATCCACTATCTGGGTTGTTCTGTAGAAATGAAATCATGATAAATTAAAAACTATCTAACAAACTGATCATTTTTAAAGTTAATCCCCAATGTAATATTCATTCCTCCTCACAAAATACTGATATCTCTTCACCAACTTAATAACAGATAATAAATTCAAGTATAGTGGAAACCTACTGTGAAAGCAAATTGTAAATATATTGCAAAAGGAAAATGTTTTATAAAGTTGATGAGAATAATTGCAGATATTTCCCACTATTAACAAATGAGGATATATCACAATGTGACTACTGAATTGAAGAGAAAATCCACAAGGATGTGGCAGAAAAGATAATTAGAAGGTGATTTCACTACAAAGGATTAAAAAAACACTTGGGTAAAATAGAATAAAATTATTGAATTTATTTTAATAAAAATACAGTCTTTTGTGGTTGTATGGCAAAAGTCAAATATGATATAATAGACATTTGTCCTGCTATTATATAATTTTATCTAAAATCATTAGTCTTCTTTTCAGCTTCTCCCTTACTGCATAACCATCCCCCCATTTATATCATTATCTGCAACATTAACAATGTGATATTTCTTACAATTAGTTGATTGGTGTGGCAACAGATGCATTCAGTTAAAAAGGTTGAGCGTGGGAGGTGCACAGCAGTTACTACTCCATAGCAATTTGGAAATCCAGACAGGCACATGTAGCCAGCTTCTTGAATATGGCCTAGTTTTGTCCCTGGGAGGGATTATGCAAGCTGCTCCTCTCTACCCTCTGTGCTGTAAACTCTGCTCCCTGAGCTACCTTTTGCCAAGCTTTATAGCTCAGTTTCTTTATTTCTTTCATTGTTTTCACATGGAGACAATAATACAGAAGTAACAGAAACATTGCAAGTATCCCATCATGTTTTTGGTTTTACCACCAGATCAATTCTGACACTTTTTAAAAAAATTGCCTATCCAGATCCCACAAAACAAGATCTACTCCAGCTTATATACTTGTCCATCATTTGGGAGAATGACATCACTTTTATTAGCGTGTTGTCACAACTCACCTGCAGTAGGGACACTGTAACAGCAAAGGAACAATTTACTGAATTTAGCTTCCTTCATTAGGTGAACAGTGGATGATTTCTAACCCATAAGAAGTTGGAGGTTTCAGCTTGATCATTGAAGTGTTTGTGGCAGTTTATCACTGGGACATTTTGAGGGTGCTGTCTAAGGAAGATCACCAGGAACACTTGATTTCCTTCTTAACTTGCCTCCTTCCCAGAGAAACTTGGCGATCTTGCAACATATGTTCATTTAAACTTTCTCTGCCTTTTTAGTCCAGGCAGATACAATTTCCTCATTTTATTTTTTGTAGTTTTCTATGTATCTAACTAGTGCATTCCATTAGATGAAGCTGCATTCACAGATCTCTTCAAGGCCATCCTCTTTCCAGGGATGCAAATAAGAGTGAACTCCCTTAAGATTCTTAGAAAACTTTTGCATTTCTGAGAGGATCCTGAGATTCTCCTTAAATCTTTAGAGATATTGACCCTGAGGCTGTATTTTGCTGTCAATAGCTGGGTTCCATCTTCAAACCAAGGTCATGTCTTATTTTGAGAATTTGTGTTTTCTGGAAAAAACTGGGAATGAAAAGCAATTTTATTATAAAACCCAGCAAGTTATAGCTCCTCTTTATTTACAGGTTCTGTGTAAAATATGAACAGTTCCTCCTTCTGCTTAATTTGTTCCTCATGTATTTTTTTCATAGCAGCTAAAAGGAAGCAGATGGCATTTTCCACATTCAGCATAGTAATTTCCTGGGCCAGACCCACAAGTTCGCCAGTGTTACTTCCTGTTTTCCACATTACTGCAGGTAACAGTTGTGCTCATTGTTCTTCCACCAAATAACTCTCTCTCTTTTTTCTAGATCTCAAAATGAGTATCCTCATTGCCCTTCCAGCTCCCACTCATGGTCTCCTTATTCTTTCAAATATCTGCATTTCTCTACCTAGAATCAATAATAATTGAAGACATTCTTAAAAATACATTTTATGAGAATGAGTTAGGAATAATATCTCTGATATTTCTCATATGCAAAGTCAAATTTATCTCATGTACTTTATCTACTATTATGAAGACATGACCTAAGTATATTTGCATCTATCAAGATACTTCTGTGTTTATACCCTGAACATTCAGTTTTCTTATCTCCGTGACTTCAAGTTCCCAGGTCTCCTCCCACCTTGAATTATGCAGACATAGCCAAAGGGTGAATGCTAAGCAATGTCATCTAGTCCCCTTGAGTTGCAGTTCTGTCCAATGACAAAATCATGAGAAGTGTCTTGTAAGCAGAGTTCTGCATGGCCAATCAACTCTATCAATCATATATTATGACTTAGCAGTCAGTTGTCAAAATATCAACAAGATATCAAAATAAATCACCAATGAGTAATACCTTTGTCCCAACATCTTCTAGTTCCCATAGGGCTGAATCATTCAAAGCAGAAAATACAGGTTTGAATAGCAAATATTGAGGTCTAATTGTTAAACTAAAGAACTAGACTCCAATAGTAGGAAAACAATGATTTCCCTATCCATAAACTTAGCGATTTCATTATTTGAGATCTTTGGAATATTTTCAATCTTGACCTGTATACATGCTATTAAGTGATTTCAAGAAGTACTGAATTATCATACTTGTCCCTGGAGAGACTGCATTTTAGGATATTTTCCTTCCCTAGGAATGTCTTCTTTTCTGCATATTTCTGTACAAAAACTGTGACCTGGACTTTGACACTATGTTTCCAGTCTGTTAAAATTTTACATGAGGAACAAAATAAGTAATTAACACATAATTTATTACTCTTTTGGTTCAATAATTTAATCCTCTATTGTAGTCATACTTACACTATGCTTAAAATATGTGTTGATAAATAACTGGATTTTGTAATTTTATTTAGGCATCACTGCTTCTGATTCAAATTCCTTTACTTTTTAATACATTTTAAGATGTGTATTCTGGAAAATACCATCATTTTCATAAGAAAATGTCAAAACTAACTCCAGTTTAATAATTATTAAAAGATAGAATACTATTCTTAACTGGTAAACTGGAATATATAATACCTGGTATTTGGTATGAACTCTAACTTCACCTTACTGCCTATCCAAATCATGTCAGGAAACATTATAAAAGGATTATCTGAAATGGGATCCACTCTTAGCGGGTAGTTTGAAATCTAGTCTTGTCTTTTACAAGGCATGGTAAGCACGTACTCAGAATATTCTATTTACCTAATGTGTTCATTTGGCTCTAAATCAACCATGTTTGCTATATTAATAAAGGGATAGATATATTGAAGCCTCTTGTGGCAAATAGGTCTAGTTCTGTGTTATGCCATTTATGGTACATTACATAGCATCCCATAGGATATAAGGGAGAACAGTATTTCAGATATTAAGAGGTATATTTTTTTCCTGAGAAATTTATTTTACAGAGAGCATGGATTCTATAATTAATCATGTTTTCCAGTTTTCTTGCAGAGAAATATAGGATTCAAATATAAGTGATATTAGTAACTTACATGACTCTCTGACAAGGCCCTGTGTATGAAATTCAATATTACTTTCTTCTTATTTTCTGTTCTATCACTGTTCATCTTATATTCCTGTTTCTCTTGGTCCCTCTTCTTTGTTGTGTGTGCATGTGTGTGTGTATGTTTTTTCTTAAGTTCTTTTTAAAATGAAGAAGGAAAGTGACATATACACACATATACATACATATATACATATAATGCACAATGAATTTGTAATTACATAAGTTATAGTTAAATTTGGAGTAAGAAATTCCATTCTACTGTTGCATAGTAGGGTGCCTGCAGATAATTATGTACTGTAGATTTCAAAATGCTAAAGGAAAATATTTTGAGTATTTTCCGTACAGAAAAATGACAGATGTTTGAGGACATATTTTTAACAAAGGATTTCTCTATGTTACCCACATTGGCCTGGATCTCTCAATCCTCTTTCTTCAGTCTGCCATGTTGCTAGGACTACAGACATGTACCGTAGCACCCAGGTTGATCTTCTTAACATGTGACTTAGTCAGGCACAGTAGGAGCCTGAGGCAGAGAATTGCAAGTTGTAGTCCAACCTCTGCAAATCAGTGTTCTTGCTTTGCACTATTATGAATGATGCATACTATTAGGAAAAGAACTTAATCTCAGGGATTTATCTTAAAAAAAGATTGCTTTACATTTCTAATAGCATTGAAAATAAAATATTAAAATAATCTCTGTACAGGGATCCATCTACTATTTCTTCACCTTCTGGTCTTGCCATGAAAGTTCAGCAATGTAGGAGACCAGAATTAACTGATGTGAGATATGTAAATACAGAACTTAGTTTCTTTGCCATTTGTTGTTTTTACATATAATTTATTCCCTTAAAAATGTTATTGCTTTGTTACCTTATAAACATTAGTACAAAAGGGCTTATAATTCCCTTATTTAGGGTTAGAAAAAAAAATGTATAAATTACAGACATAAAGATTGGGCTAAGTCCGGAAAGTGGCACCTGCCTGTAATCACAGCAGATTGGAAGACTGAGGCCAAAGGATCACAAGTTCAAAGCCAGCCTTAGCAACTTAGAGAGGACCTAAGCAACTTAGTGAGACCCAGTCTCTAAATAAAATATACAAAATCTGGGGATGTGGCACAGTCATTTATCACTCTTGGGTTCAATGCCCTGTAAAATAAATGAATAAATAAATAAGTAAATGAAAGATTTGGTTAAAATAGAAAATTATAAGAATATATTCTTTTCATACACTTTTATTTTGTTCATCTATCTAAATAATAAAATAAGTTTTCACACACATTCATGATTATCAATATATTTATATGCAGGCAGTTTTAAAATTTAAAGGCTGGGTGGCTCAAAGATGTTGAATTAGTATGAGGCATCATTTCTCTTAGTTTGTCTACCCAGAACTCAAACAGTGGTAATACCATGTTTCCTTGAGGTTTAGAGTGAAAATTTCTGAGTTTGGAGGAGCAGTCTTCCCTAGCTGAACCTAACACTGTTTGACTCATTAATTGAAAAAAAAAAAAGAGAAAAAGAAAAAGAAAAAAAAAGAAAAGAAAAGGAAAGGAAAGGAAAAATCTCTCCACCTGAGTTTATCAATCATCCACAGTCCAAGAGTCATCTTAGGACTGCATAGTGGCACAGACTAGGGTAACTAGGAACACAGATTCATGAGTTTGCAGCTAGGTCTACATGGGCCTGTCTGAGCCTAGCAAATCTGTGGAAAGTCAGAAACTGGGAGCATTTCACCCAGGGTGAACACAAGTTAGAAAGGCTGGAGAGAGAGAGAGAGAGGAGAGAGAGAGAGAGAGAGAGAGAGAGAGAGAGGAGGAGCGTTGTTGGGCTCTCCAAAGCACTGTGAATCTTGAGGCTTGCAGGGACTGACAGGTCAGAGTCAGAAAGTTGGAAGAGGGTATAAGGGCATTTTGCTCTCAGCTTACCTAGCCAGCTGTTCTGGCATCCACCAAGTTCCCAGGGTCCTGCCCAAGCCTGTACCACCTGGTCCCTGACTCCCTCCACACTCTGGCATCTGCCAGACTGCAGGTCATGTGCCTGACCTTGATCTGTTCAGCAAAATAAAACTGTGTTCCCATTGTGGCTGGTCCCCAAATTGCCCCACACTGAATAGTTGCCAGATCCACCCAGTCCAGTGCATGACTGACCACAGGTGTCAGTACCCATCTACAGGTCTTAGTACCCACCTGAAAGTTCTGGTGCCTGACCTTGATCCAGCCTGTGCAGAAGTGTCCCCAGTATGGCCCCATATACCACTTTGCCACCAGACCCACCCAGTTCAGCAAGCAGCTTCAGACTGGCCAGCAGGTCGTGGTGCTCAGTCATCAGGACCAGCTGGGAGAGAAGCACCTCACTGGGAATTCTAAAGGGCAGGGGAAGAAGAGATTTAGTTTAGAGACTTAATCAGAGACCAGAAATTGTGGGGTCCACAGGTGACATGGTGAGCTAAGAATAGGCTCCTACACCACATGAGTGGAACCCAAAGGAAATTCCTGGGATGCAGTTTTCCAGTGTGGATTGGGAATTTCTGGGCCCTAGAGAAGCACTGACTTTAAATCTCCAGACCAATTGGCACCTATAGAACAGACTAGAGCATACTCAAGCCTATATCTGGCTTCCAGAAGTTCCACCTCCAGTATCAACCCTCTCAATCTGAGGGTGGAACAAGCATCAAACTCCAGACAACACCACCTAAGTGCTGAGAAAGTAAGCTAAGAAACTTTTAAACTCCAAAGAAAACAATTGTTCATTTTTTTCATTGAGATCTTTTTTCCTTTTTTGTGTGTGTTTTCTTTTTCTTCTTTCTCTCACATTTTTGAAACCAGCTGTTTTTATTGGGTGAGAAAAATGCAAGTAGCATATCAGAATAGTACATTTCTGTTTTTCATTCTTTTATCATACTTTTTTCTTTCTATTTTTAAGTTTATTTTAAAATTTTAACTTTATATATTTTTTCTCTCACTTACCTCTTTTCCCTGATTCTCTCTCTTCTCCTGCTAACAACCAACCTCCATTATTCCCTCTCTCTCTTCTTATAAATTTTTATTTCTATTTCTCTCCTCCTTCCTCAAAAATATCACATCCTGCCTCATTTCTGTTCTCTTTTGTCCACCATCTGAAATCATAAACCATTTTGGAAACTTATTGTTTTTAATTGTAGGCAATAACTGAACATGTCATTTCTGTTTATTGTGACAAAACTGTAGACATCATCCTAGGGGCTATTTGGTTTAAGGCTCTATATTGTTTGCATTAGTTGCTGTTATTATTTGTCTCCCTACTTAAAGGCAAGGTACTGGAAAATTTTAGGTACACTAAAAGTCTACAGGGTAGAAGATGAACAGCCTCATATCCACACTGATAAACGGGTACACACAAACAGCATAAAAAAAAAAAAGTGAACAAATCACCCCAAACAAACCAAAATGTACCATCAATAGAATCAAAAGGCAGCACAGTGGAAGAAATGTCATAGAAGGAGTTTAGAATGTACATAGTCAAACAGATATGTGAAGTAAAGGATGATGTAAGGAGTGAAATCAGAGATAAAATTCAGAAGGTAAAAGATCCCTTCAAGGAAGTGATAGAGATTCTAAAAAGAAATCAAGCAGAAATCCTCAAGATGAAGGAATCAATATACCAAATTAAAAATTCAATGTAAAGCATCAGCAACAGAATAGACCACTTGGAAGACAGAACCTCAGGTAATGAAGACAAAACTTATAATCTTGACATTAAAGTTGACTACACAGAGAAGATGCTAAGAAACCATGAACAGAACTTCAAAGAACTACAGGATAACATGCAAAAAAATAAATTTAAGATTTATCAGGATAGATAAAAATGTGGAGATACAAACCAAGGAATGCACAATCTTTTCAATGAAATAATATCAGAAACCTTCTGAAAACTAAACAATGAAATGGAAAATACGC
Source organism: Sciurus carolinensis (assembly GCF_902686445.1). Classification (NCBI taxonomy): domain Eukaryota; kingdom Metazoa; phylum Chordata; class Mammalia; order Rodentia; family Sciuridae; genus Sciurus; species Sciurus carolinensis. The sequence goes on from NW_025920131.1 coordinate 1,891,825, forward strand.
GAGACTTATAGGACCCCAAAGGTACAAAATTTTAACAGACCCACACCAAAGCATATTAAAATGAGAATGACTAATATATAGAATAAGGATAGAATTTTAAATGCCATGAGAGAAAAATATCAGATTACACAAAGGCAGAAACCAATTTGGATTTCAACGGATTTCTCAACCCAGTTCCTCAAAGTTAGGAAGTCCTGGAATAATATATATTAAGCTCTGAAAGAAAAAGGATGCCAAGCAAGAATTCTTTATCTAACAAAATTAAATTTCACATTTGAAGATGAAATAAAAACCTTCAATGAGAAATAAAAGTTGAAAGAATTCACAAGTAGAAAGCCTGCACTACAGAACATTCTCAACAAAATATTCCATGAATATGAAAAGAAAAAAAAAGGAAAAATCAGCAAAGGGAGGAACTACACTAAAGAAATATTTAATCAAAGGAGAAACTAATTCAGATTAAAAACCAGAAATGAAAACCTTGAATGTTAATGGCCTAAACTCTTGAATCAGAAGACATAGACTTGTAGATCGGATTAAAAAACAAGACCCAACATTATGCTGTCACCAAGAGACTTACCTCATAGATAAAGACATCCCCAGATTGAAGGTGAAAAGATGGGAATAAGCATGTAACACTGGACAAGGTGGCACATGCCTGTAATCCCAGCGGTTAGGGAGACTGAGGCAGAAGGATCGCAAGTTCAAAACAAAAGTGAGGCACTAAGCAACCCAGTGAGATCCTGTCTCTAAATGAAATACAAAATAGGGCTGGGATGTGGCTCGGTGTCCCTGAGTTCAATCCCAGTAACACCCCCAAAAAACCATATTACTCACATGCTTCACATAAATAAGCAGGGGTTCCTAGCCTCCTATCAAAAAATGTGAACTTTGAGCCAAAGTGAGATAGAAAGGAGAAAGGACATTTCATATTGCTTAAGGTAATTATACATCAATACACACAGTTATTGTAAATATTTATGCCCCAAATAATTATGATCCAGACAATGAAGCATCTACGTACATCAAACAAACCCTTCTCTATTTCAAGAATCAAATAGACCACAACACAGTAATCCTGGGTAACTTTAACACAACTCACACTCCTGGATACATCCTCCAAACAAAAGCTAAATAAAGAACTATAGAACTAAATAATATAATCACTGATTTAGACTTAACAGAAATATATAGAATATTTCATCCATCATCAGGTGAATACACTTTCTTCTCAGCAGTACATAGATTCTTTTTTAAAATAGACCAGCAGAAGAAATCAGGGATGAACTAAAAAAATGCTTAGAGGTAAAAGAGACTAGTAATACAACATATCAAAATCTCTGGGACCCTATGAAGATAGTGCTAACAGAAAGTTCATTGCATTGAGCTCATTCATTAAAAGGATAGAAACTCGATGAATAAAAGACCTAACATTACATCTTGAAGCCCTAGAAAAATGGTGCATTAACACCAACAACAATAGAAGAGAGGAAATAATTAAAATCAGAGCTGAAATCAATGAAATTGACAAAAAAAATTCAAATAGTGACACAAACCAGAATTGGTTCTTTGAAAAATAAATACAATTGTAACCCTTTAGCCATCTAATGAAGAGAAACGAGAGAGAAAACTCAAATTAATATGTGATGAAAAGGAAACAGCATGACACTACTGAAATACAGAAGATAATCAGAAACTATTTTGAAAATTTATACTCCAAGAAAAAGAAAAAAAAACTTGAAGATATTGCAAATTTCAGGAGATATATGACTACCCAAACTAACTAAATCAGAACATACATAATGTAAACAGATAAAGTTCAAGCAATGAAATAGAGGATGCCATCAAAAGTCTACCAATTAAGATTATAGAAGAACCAGGACAATTCTCACCTGAGTTCTACAAGACCTTCAGAGAAGAACTAACCCAATATGCCTCAAATTATAGATTCAAACTAAAAGTTTTTTCTTAGCAAAGGAAGCAATCAACAAAGGGAGTGGAAGGAAATCTTGTCCACACACACCTCAGACAGAGCACTAATCTCCAGAAGTTATAAAGAACTCAAAAAACTTTACACCAAGAATACATATAACCCAGTCAATAAACGGGCTAAGGAAATGGGCAGACACTTCACAGAAGAAGATCTACATGCAATCAGAAATTTATGAAAAAATGTTCAATATCTCTAGTAATAAGAGAAATGCAAATCAAAACTACCCTAAGATTCCATCTCACCCCATTAGAATGTCTATTTTCAAGAAAACAAGCAACAATGGATGTTGGTGAGGATGTGGGGGAAAATGTACACACATACAGTGCTGATGGGGGTTGCAAATTAGGCAGCCCTCTGGAAAGCGTATGGAGATTCCTTAGAAAAACTGGAATGAGACCATCATTTGACCCAGCTATCTCACTCCTAGGGCCTATACCCAAAGGACTTAAAATCAGCACACTACAGTGACACGCCACATCAATGTTTATAGCAGTTCAATTCACAATAGCTAGATGGTGGAACCAACCTAGAGGCCCTTCATAGATGGATAGAGAAACTGTGGATATATACGCACATGGAATATTATTCAGCCATAAAGAAGAATAATAGTTGCATTTGCAGGTAAATGGAAGGAGCTGGAGACTATCATGCAAAGTGAAATAGTCAATCTCCCAAAACCAAAGGCTGAAAGCTTTCTCTGATAAGTGGATGAGGACACATAACCGGGGGCAGGCAAGAATGAAGGAAGATGGAGTTGTATAGAGGACAATGAGGGGTTGGGAGGGGGCTGTGAGAAGGAAAGATAATAGACTGAGACAACATAATTGCCCTATGAATATGTATGATTACTAAATGGTGTGACTACTTCATGTACAACCGAAGAAACTAAAGTTGTACCCCATTTGTGTACAATGAATCTAAATTAAAAAAAATAAAATTAAAATTAAAAAAATTCCATGAATTTAAAAAGGGGGACCCTTCCAACTCATTCTATGAGGTTAGTATCACCCTGATACAAAACCAGACAAAGACACATTAAGGAAACTTTAGACCATGTCCTGATGAACATAGATGCAAAAATTCTCAGTAAAATTCTGGTAACTTGCATGCAAAAACATATTAAAAAGATAATGCACCATGATTCATCCCAGGGAAGCAAAGTTGGTTCAACATATAGAAATCAAGAAACATAATTCATCATATCAATATACTTAAAGACAGGAATCATATGATCATCTCAATAGATACATAAAAAGCATTTGACAAAATTCAGCATCTCTGCGCATTCAAACACTAGAAAAACTAGGGATAGTAGGAACATATCTCAACATTGTAAAAGTTATATATACTAAACCCAAGGCTGACATCATCTAAATGGAGAAAAATTAAAAACATTTCCTCTAAGAAATGGACATGGCAAGGATGCCCTCTTTTACCACTTCTATTCATCATAGTCTTGGAAACTCTTGCCAGGGCAATTAAACAGAAAAAAGAAAGTAAAAGGATAAGAATAGGAAAAAAAGAACTCAAACTATCACTATTTAACAACAACATGACTCTGTATTTAGAAGATCCAAAAAAATTCTGCCAGAAGACTTCCAGAACTAATAAATTCAGCAAAGAAACAGGATATAAATTTATACCCACAAATCAAATGTGTTCCTATACATCGTGATTAATCCACTGAAAGAGAAATTAGGAAAACTGCCCTATTCCCAGTATGTTCAAAACAAAAAATGCTTGGGAATCAATTGTAGCAAAAGAGGTGAAAGTCCTATATAAGGGAAAATTATAGTACACTAAGATAGAAATTGGAGAAGACCTAAAAGATTGAAAGAGCTCCCTTGTTCTTGGATAAGAGGAATTAACATTGTGAAAATGGCCACACTACCAAAAGTGTTACACAGATTTAATGCAATTCCTATTAAAATCCCAATGACTTTCTCCATAGAAATAGAAAAGGCAATCATGAAATTCATTGTAAAAATAAGAGAACCAGAATAGCCAAAGCAATCCTTAGCAGGAAAAGTGAAGCAGGAGGCATCACAATACAAACCTTAAATTATATTACAGAGCCATAGTAACAAAAAGGGCATGGTATTGCTACCAAACAGACACAGATCAATGATACAAAATAGAGACACTGTGGAAAAAACCATATAAATATGGTTATCTCCTACTAGACAAAGCACTAAAAATATATATTGAAGAAAAGATAGCTTATTCAACAAATGGTGCTGGGAAAACTGGAAATTCATATGTACCAAAATGGAATTAAACCCTTATCTCTCACCCACACAAAACTCAACTTAACATGGATCAAGGACGTAGCAGTAGAACGAAGATGCTGCATCTACTAGAAGAAAAAGTGGACCCAAATCTCTACCATGTCAGTTTAGGAACTGACTTTCTTACAGGATTAAGGTGCAAAAATAAAATCAAGAATGGACAAATGGAATGAAATCAAACTAAAAGCTCTTCACAATAGCTAGATTATGAAACCAACCTAGATGCCCTTCAACAGATGAATGAAAAAGAAACTGTTGTATATATACATAATGGAATATTATTCAGCCACAAAAAGAATAATATTATGGCATTTGCAGATAAATGGTTGGAATTGGAGAATATAATGCAAGTGAAATAGGCCAATCCCAAAAAGCCAAAGCTGAGTGTTTCCTCCGATAAGTGGCTGTCCCCACCAAAAAACCCCCAAATAATCCAATGAATAAATGGCAAAGGAACTGAACAGACACTGCACAGAAGAAGAAATATAATTGATCAACAATTACATGAAAAATGTTCAACATCTCTAGCAATTAGAGAAAATGCATATCAAAACTACACAGAAAGGCCATCTCACTCCAATAGAATGACAATTATCAAGAATACAAGCAATAATAAATGTTGGTGAGAATGTGGGGGAAAAGGTACACTCATACATTGCTAGTGGGACTAAAAATTGGTGCAATCACTCTAGAAAGCAGTATGAATATTTCTCAGAAAACTGAGAATGGAACTACCATTTGACTTAATTATCCCACTCCTCACTTTATCCCCAAAGTACTTAAAATCAATGTACTACATTGACACAGCCACTTTAATGTTTATAGCACCTCAATTCACAATAGCTTAGATTGTAGAACCAACCTAGAGGCCTTCAATAGATGAATGGATAAGAAACTGCGGTATATATACACAATGGAATATTACTCAACCTTAAAGAAGAATGAATGATGGCATTTGCAAGTAAATGGATGGAGCTGGAGAATATCATGTTAAGCAAAATAAGCCAATACCAAAGAACCAAAGGCTGAATGTTTTTCTCTGATATGCAAATGCTAATTCACAATAAAGGCGGGCATGATTAGGGAAGAATAGAAGTACATTGGATTATACAGAGGGAGTGAAGGGAGGGGAGAGTGTACAGGGGTGGGAAGGAGAGTGGAATGAATCAGATACATGCACTCTAGGTGCATGTATGATTATACAACCAGTATAATTCTACATCATGTACAACCAGAAGAATGAGAATTTATACTCCCTTTATGTATGATATGTCAAAATGCATTCTACTTTCCTGTATAACTAATTAGAACAAAAAAAAATAAATTAGAAAGGCTGAGAAATGACTAATTATATTTATCTAACTATTCATAACCAAATAATAGCTGTTACATTATACTATAGAAGCTACTTAGTCATTGACCCAAACTTCTAACTTGTGTAGTAATTCAGGCCCATTTGACCATCAATCTCTTTCTTAAGGATAATAATATTCTGGAACCTATGAAAACTTAGTTTGTTCTACCATAATGTGCCAAAACAAATTGGATTAGAATAGAGACAAATCATAGAAGACTCTGGAGACATCCTGTTTGGATTGAGAAAGAGAGCACCACATTCCAGGATCTTGAATTCGAATCAAAAATACAACTTGGTCTAGAAACAAACTATGGTGTTTTCCAGAAACTAATGCATGTAAAAATTGACAAAAATATTACATTCTTCTTGAAAATGCAGAGAAAAAACTCTGTCTGACTCAAAATGGCAATGCAGGCAAGGTAATTAATGCTACCACACATTTGACCTATGTCTTTAATATTCTTGACAAGTTTAAGGCAAAATTTAATAAGTGGAACTTCCAAAGTTATTTATATTTAACAAAGAAAGATAACATTTTAACTTTTAATTACTGACTGTCAGAAAAAATAGAATGAGTTGGCAGTTAATTTTGTCAACAGTAAATCCATTCAGAGTCAACTACTTAAAAAAAATCTTTCATGTGCATGCTTGTTTTTTGGGGGGAAAGATGCCTGATTTATATGGGATATAATTAAAATCTCAAAAGTACTTTATTACATTTAATTTGCTGCAATAACCTTAAGAGAAGACATTCACAAATCTGAGCAGCAAAGTGGAAATAAATTGGCCTTGGGTTTCATTTCAAGCCCAAGGATTTCCTTTGGGAATGTATTATATAATTGAACAGAGAGAAAAAAAGATTCAATATATTTGATGCTATGATTACTTATGCACATATTATAAAACTATTAAACACATTTTCTTTCCATTTACTTTCTATGTTCTTCTAAAGAACTTCTTAACTTTTATGTATACTAAGGGTATATGGAATTTGTTTTAAAGGCAAATCCCATGTCCTAAATGGTAGAGCCTTATTTGATGGGGTCAGATCTCCATTTTTAAAAGGCATAGCCAGTGTTTCATCCGCTGAAGTCAAAGTATAAAGCACTTGATACAAAACACTGGTGTAGAAAATGTGAACAAATACCAGTACTAGTTGTATGTTTATAGGCTCATCAAATATCAAAACACTCAAGAGTAATTTGAGAAAGTTTCAGTGAGGTGTCCCAAAATGAGATTATCAGGGAGGGAGAGATAAAAAGATGATGACAACAAAGGCAAATCCATTACATTTGGCATAGACAGGGACAATGGTTTTATGATTAAAGAGACACAAACAACATTCTGGTTCAAATTTCTATCTTTGGGAAGAAAAATGATTACCCTTCTCTTCTTCCTATGTTCCTATTCCCACTTTATTAGGGTCAGAATTGGGCCAGGAGACCAAGGTTCATTCTCTCACCAGTCATAAAGATCGCCTGGGCAGTCTTCTAAAAGGATTTCTCTTTAACAGATTCTAGATCGAGCATGCCAAAAGCCAAAACAAAACTAGAGAAACAAGTTAAAATGTGGCTTCATTATTCCTTTTTGATTTAAGGTTCAGTAGTATGTGTTTTGAGTACAAAATTTATATTCTTGTAAGAGTATTTAGAATGAAAATGCAGGAAAAATTCCCTAATCCTCTCATTTAAGTACTAAGGAAAGTACTCTTGGTATTGACTGGAGGGGGATGTTATCAGAGTGTTCTTCAAAGAGAAATCATCATTTTTTTAATAATCACGTTCAAGTAGAAGTAAAACCTCTAGAATCATTAAAATTCCAATTTCTAGAAGTTACTCCACATTAAAATTAAATTAAATTAAAGAATGCTAAGGGGACTTAGTTTTATTTCCAAGTGAGAATATCCTCAGGGAAAAAATAGGGAAAAAGATAAAATTAACTGTTGGGTAAGAGTCAAAGCAAACATTTTGGGAAAAGTTATAAACATGTTTGATGGAGATCTTCCAAGTGAAATTTGGTGTGTTATGTGTTTAGTTCCTTCCTGATGTTTTCCTAAATCTTCATAAATATTCAGATTTCAACATCGAAGTTGAAAAAATACACTCTGTGTAATGAAAGGCATAAACACTAACTCACAGAGTCAATCCAAACTGTAATTTCCAGATTTATAAACCACAGACTCTCCTCCAAACCTGTCATTTAAATGCAAACTCCAGAAAAGACATCTATAATACTGGATCCATGTGTTTAGTGTTACCATTTTAAAAAGTTCCTGCTTTTACCCATTGGCCTATTGGGTCAAGCCCTGTGGCTTCACATCTATCTGTTACTAGGCAGACAGAACTATTACTAGTTGCAATGTCAAATATTATTGTATTATTCTGATACAGAATTTCCATCTTTTATACTCCCAAATAGCAGAAATAACATCAGTAGGGAAGGAACCTTATGAAAGATAGCAGTATTAGAGATATGAGTCCTTTTAGGATATAACATATAATCAAAAAGAAAAATATATCCCAAAAAGGAATGGAAAACAGTTATGAACCAAGAAAACTGAAGAGAGTTTTTTGCAATGGTTATGTGAATTGTTATCTGTGTGAGATAGACTTGCATTAGAGACTTGTTATAATCTAGCTTTTGTGTAATAGTCACCTCTTATTCAAATTCAACTTTGGATTACTTGAAGGAAATGAGAAGGGAGGAGGGGGCAGGGGTATGAAAGATGGCGGAATAGACAGACATCGTCATCCTATGTACATGTATGATTACACAAATTGTATGAATCTACATTGTGCACAATCATAGAAATGAAAAGTTGTACCCCATTTGTCTACAATGAATCAAAATGCAGTCTATAAAAATAGAATAAATAAATAAATTTTAAAAAATTAAACAAGTTAGGCAGGTGTTCCTATGCTGATGTAAGTAAGTGTTCCTAGAAGAGTACATATTTCATAATGGATTACAGGCCATCATGAATCTTCTCAGTTACTAACTCACAAACATTTTGAATATCTATCTGGAATGTTTTACAGAATGAAGCAATGTGTGCAATTAGAAATCACAAGAGTTAGTTAAATTGTAGTATCATAATTTATCTGCCTTATGATATAGGACAACACAAACATTGTGGACAACTACTCCCTCATTTGTACCAGAGAGATACCAGCATTTTTCCTCCTTATATTACTATTTTATTATGTATATCAATTGTAATAATTAGGTAAACTATATCATAAAGCATAAAATTCTGTACAAATATTAGCCAGGAAGACTGTTTTGATGGTGGGGAACAAAACAGAGATCTCTTTGAATTTAAATTTTAAGTTAATATGTTCTGATTGTTCTGTGAGTGTCATAATTTAGATAGCAAATAAATAAACTACATATTTTTACATAGCTAGATTTCTTGAGTACCTCAAAGATTAAAAATAACTTTAACTTTTATATTTTTGTTGTGTATCTTTAATATCAGGTAGGATAATGCCTTCTGTTTCACTCAAGAGACCTTTGGTTATTTGAGGTTTCTTGGGTTTCATCATTTCTTTACAATTTTTTCTACTTCCATGACTAGGTTATTAGTATTTTCACAGGGATTGCACAGAATCTAGAGATGTCTCTGGGTATGTGAACATTTTAATAAGATTTATTTTCTAATCCATGTAAACAGAATGCCTTTATTTTCCTCTGTGTGTGTGCATGTGTGTTTCGTTTTCAATATTTTTCATCAGTGTTGCATAATTTTTGTTATAGAGATCTTTCATACCATTAGTTAAATTTATCCTTAGGTCTTTGTTTATTTATTTATTGTACCTTTTTAAGTAAAATTGCTTTCATGATATCTATTTTAGATGATATGCTATTAGCATACAGCAAAGCTACTAATATCTGTTTGCTGGTTTTGTATCTTGCAACCTTACTGAATTCATTTGTTAGTTCACTAGTTTTGCTGAAGTGTTTCAGGTTTTCTATATAAGAGCAAATCATCTTTAAAAGGTGATAATTTAATGGCTCTCTTCCAATTTGGAGGTTATTTCTTTCTCTTTCCAAATTCCAGCCTTAACTATACAAACACACACACACACACACAGACACACACACACACACACATATATATCATATATGATTATTTAATGTTTTAGTTATCAATAAGAGAATAAATTTAATACAAAGGTAAATTAATAGAATTTACCAGTTTTTATCTCAGTAATGATGACTGGTAAAATACTCTCAGGATAAAAATATTTGTTTTTTAAAAATTTTCATCATTACCTAAATTTTACACTTCAGCTACATAAAATTCTTAAATCAATTTTTCTGTTTCAAATGGGCAATTTGAGCAAAATAATATCACATCGATTTTACAGGCAAGGTTCTGGCAATATAATTTATGATATTAAGTTGTAATCGCTGATCAAAAACTTTTATATAAGTAATTGGATTTGTGTTAGCATATGATTAAATGAAATTTGTTTTCTCTGAGTTTTTAAATTTATTCCAATTATTCTTTGATTATTTCAAACTAAATTTGTCATTTTGAAGACATTTTAAATGTGTTTTCAATATGCTTTATCCATCAATCAAATATTTTGCTTACATTTAAGTAGCACAATACTCTTTTTAAAAATTAATTTTATTATTATAAAATTAAATAAACATGGAGCTAAAATATATCCTTACAATACATCACATTGTGTATATTTTGATAATTTCATCATTTTATCTATTATTATATTATTATTTTTGTTAGTTTTATATTAAATTAATTTATTTCATGTATGAACCGAATGTTCATGTATCATCAGTTGTGTCAAAATATATTAAATTTATTTGATGTATTAAATTTATTTGATGTATTTTTAATATTACTTTGAATTATATTATACTTATTTGTAACAGATCTAATACTATCTTAAGCCAAATGTAATTTTTTGCATAACAATAAGGAATGAATATTTTTCTGGGTGATCTCAAGTATGAAATACATTATTATATTTTCAGATGTAAAAGGTGGTAATGAGTTATATCAAGTATATCCAGACTGTTTAAACCAGTTCTAATCTGCAGTTCACTGTTTGAAAAAATAACTATCAAAGTAGTCATTTTGAATAAGTATAGAAATTCAGACTTTATTAATAAAGTAATAAACAATAAAATCTCTGTGTCTGTTCTCTTTGTACAAAGACACTAGTCATGTTGGATTAAGTACCTATTTTACTTCTGCATAAGATTATCTTAACTTACTATATCTGCAATAACTGGGAACTTAAAAGTAAAGGATCTAGCAGTTCCAGTGTCTGGTAAGGGCCAGCTTTATTGTTTGCAGATTTCTCTCTTCTCTTTGTATCCTCACTCAGTGGAGAGGAGAGAGAGAAAGAAAGTCCTTCTAATAAGTACCCTCATGACCTAAATACCTCCAGAAGCCCCACCTCTAAGTACCCTCACATTGGTGATTAGCCTTCATCATGTTATACTACTAGTTATAAATTGGCAATCAGCATACCTAATATAAAGATGCAAAACTTTATTTCTATTCCTTTTAAAGGAACAGAAATTTATTTTCTTTATTTCTTAGCTCATTACTTCTTAACAGGACTATTTCAGTACCTCACATTGTCTCAGGTGATATTGGGGGTAGTAATTCAGTTCAGTGGGTATTAAGTCATATAGATTGGGCCTTGTCTTAGCTTTTATAACAAAATACCACAAACTTGGTGACTTTAAAAAGTAAACATTTTCTTTCTCACAGTTACAGAGGTTGGGAAATCCAACATCAAGATTCCAGTGATCCAGTGATCAGTCTGATGAGGGCCTGCTTCCTGGTTTGCAGATGACCATCTTTTTGTTGTATCCTATGGATAAGAGCAGAGTAAACAAAGTTCTAACATCTCTTCTTATAAGTACACTAATTACATTCATAAGGGATCCACATTCATGACCTAATTATTTTCCAAAGTTCCTAGTCCAAATGCTATTGGACTGATGGTTAGAATTTCAATCTGTGTAGTTTTGGAGAATTTAAATGTTCAGTTCATGACATTTATTATTTTACTTACCACTTATAACTTTAAGTACATTAATTGAACTCTCTGTTCCTCAAATTTCTCCTTGACTAAATGAGTAAAATAGTAATTCTCTCATATATTATATGTAAAAGTTAGAGGTAAGGTATATAAAGTATTGAAAACATTACCAGACATCAGGTAGTCGTTCAACATGCACTATCATTATTTACCATTGTTTATTTTGCTGAGATTTTCCCTCTATTATTCCCTACCTCGTCCAAATAACACTGATGAAAAGGCTGTTTTACTACAGTTTTTCCAACCTCACACACACATATGCTCTTCTTAAAGGCATTTTAAAATACATTTCTCCCATCAAAGGATGTTGGGCAACTGTGAACAATTAATTGTAGTTGGCTAGAAAGTTGATTTGAATCCATAACCTAAACTGCAGCTGTACTTTCTCTTAATGACCTTCCTAGTTGTGACAACTAAATCTTTTCTTCCTCTCTGCCATTGGAACTATAAATCTTTTCTTTCTCTCTGCCACTGGAAAAGGGAGTCCTATGTTAACAGTGGCTGCCTAGTCAGACATTTAATTTCCAAGCCCCCTTTGTATTATAAGTGACCATGTGACTACTCACAAATAGACTGCGACTGGAACTGATTTGTGCAACTTCATTTTCCTCTAAAAAGAGAAAATGTCTTGTATTGTACTTTCTTTTCCCCTGTTTATGTGGTTTAAAATGTGACAGAGGCCAGCTTCAGATGCAGATAAGGACAATATCCTAGATCCAAGGGAAGAGTGGAGAAAGAATATCAGTTCCGGAAAGAATTACTGGTCCATAGCTGCCTTGATTGCGTGTACTACTAATCTCCAAATCACTACACTTAAAAGAAAGAAACTGCTGCTGTCCTTTGGGGAATTGCTATCTTAACACTTCTAAACTTTGCCTTATGAAAACAGAATTGGTACTAGAAATAGAATATATTCTTCCCGGGTTGCATGTCTGGGACTTGCAAAAGAATCATTGTCACTACCACTCTGTGCTACATAGCTCCATGCAGAATGATGGCAACAGATTTTTGACAAGCTTGATATTCTACAGGATGATGGGCGTTCTGGTTTCCTGTGAACTAGGGTTTGACAGGGAGCTGGAGATAGGATGTGGCACTGGGCTTAGGTATCAAGTCTACTGCTGACTTCTAGTTAGTAGTAAAACCTTATAGTATTTGAGATGGGGAAAAGGTATCATCACTTCTTAGCTACATATTGGGCATAGATTTGCTCTAGTAAGTAAATCCCTCCTAGAATTACAGCTACAATCTAATTCAGCAATGGCTGTCATTTTCTTAATCTCAGACATCTCTTACCTAAAGAAGTTAAATGACACTGGAACTTCATCTTCCAAGTTTTTGAGGATAGCACTCATCTCTGTGATTCCCCATGGATATGATCTGTCTTTCTAGTGTTCCTTTTGTTGACTCTCAAGTGTGTTTGCTAATTTATAGCTCTCATCACACACATAAGGTTGCAATGAAGAGTTGTATTCCCACTCACTCAAAAACCTATTTTAAGCTATTTCTCAGACTTAATGTGTCTAAAGAGTATTCTCTTAGATGAATGAACTAATGAATAGCTGTTAGCATTGCAATTCCTTGGCTTCTTCCAGTCTGTCCTGTCTTAGAAAATGGCACTACTTTTCACCTAATTACCTACAAGTGAAACCTTTGGGATTATCATGTTTTCTCTCTTCATCAAGCTTCCCACACAATCCATGGCTTAGACTGAGTTCCCTTAGCTAGCGTAACCTGGTGCAAAACTAGCACATGCTACAACTTTATTAAGAAGTAAAGATTAAAGATAATGAATCCAGGAAGTGAGGAGAGTCATTGAAGTTATTTTGTCCTATAAGCCACCTCTTAATGCTGTTTGCTGAATTCCAAAGGGCATTTCTCTTAGAAATTGTATATTTGTATTGCAAGACTGATTGCCTAAGGGAGAGGATAAAAGGAAGAGGTACAATCTATCTCCTATTTTTCTTTCTGTCCCCTGCCCCATTTTAGATTAACTAAAGGTTAATCCTTGGACTGGTAACAATGACAGTTCATCCTCACTCATGCGATGTATACTGGACAAAGTCTTTCATTGCTCCTTATCTAATATTTAACAAGAATGTCCAGAGGGAAGACCAGAAGTTTAGTTGCACAGGTTAAAAGCTACCTAGAGTCCATGAAAAACTACTGATGCCTACTAGCATCCATTTTCCCCACAGATCCTCTAGCACTACTAAATATTCTTGGCCATGTGATCAAAGTTGCCAAGCAACATTCACTACAGACTTTATCTGCCAGGTCCCTCTATGTCACTATAACACATGTGCAATAACAATTTGTAAGTTGCCCAATAGTGGTATTCCCCAGGTGTCATGCATGTGCAGAAAATTCCAAAGATACTTTCCATAAGTCAATTAGTTTAAATTAGGAAGTGTATATTACAATAAATTGTTCTTTAGTTAAGAAGGACAAATTAACTCCAAACTACTAGAATTCTAAAAACTTCAAGGAGTTTTTGTTCCCTCATCTGATATACAGTCTAGACTAGGTCAGGAATAATTCCAGAGCTTTCAGTTTCTACACTAATTTCACACTTAGGAATCAATATAAAGTAATATCACCTAAGTGTTCTTTTCTCTGAAACAGAAACTTGGAAAAATCACCAGGTAAGTTTATTCCAAATGGTGGAAAATAGCTAGACTTCAACAATTAGTCTTTATTCACCTTGTTTTCAAAGTATCTACAATATATGCCTGTAGTGGCATTTTAGGGGTTTATGTTGATCCTCTGCAAGTGATGTACTCTAACTGCACACTAATGAAAGAAATGAAATTAGGGTCTATAGTTTTCCAATGTAATAATCACCTCTTAAATTTTTAACTAGTAAAATCAATGAAAACTTAGTTGACCATCTTTATCCTAGGAACTATGAGGTCTAATTGATACTGTCAAATAGTGGAAGTCAATGTATCAGGATGATAGTCCCTTACATTAGGTCCTTCACTTTGAAAAACTAACCTTTGGTGCCTGTTCTCTATCATTCTAAGTATTGTTAATCATAGGCATGTGAATTCTGGCCTTCAGTGAACAGCTGTCATCAAGCTTTACAAACATATTGCAGCCCCTTCACCAGTTCACTCCCTATCACCCATGTCAGATTAGTAGATCTTTTCTAAGCCATTCAAAGTTTTTCACCTTCCTGAGCTTGCTGGCACCCTTCTCAGTACTATGAGAGGAAGGTCTACCATCTCCACTTTACACACTGCATACTGTATGTCCAACATTCATAAACCTATCTCAAAAAACTAGATCAGGTTCCAGTTAAATTTGCAGTGACACTGAAAGTTCAAATATGGGTTTCATGTCTTCTCATCAATACATTTTCCCTTATTCATTCCCATAGTCCAGGTCTCCTTCTCTCAGTCTCACATCCTCAAGGTACATTCACATGCATATGCATTCCTGCTCCTGCATATTGACCGGCCTTGCATATGATTTTATTTGTGATTTCTTCCTGGATCATAGAGTATAATCCCTTTCCCAGGTGGGTCTAATGTTTGAATCTGGTTATGTAACAGAGCAAATGAAGGGTTAGTTATGGGAGCTAGAACTTAAGAAAAATAGACAACTTCTTGTGAGGTTTCTCAGGTGAAGTCATAACATGATCTCCAGGCAAAAAGAAATTATTTTTCTTTAGCTATGAGAATAGGGCTGCATCTGTTTTTAAAGGGTTCAATAGAATATCAGGATTTCATATTTTTAGATGTGTCTACAAAATGTGGGTCAAGTTCCTAATTCTTTTCCTTTTCAGGATCCCTTCATGGAAGATATGTGGCATTTAACATTTTTCTCCTTTTGCAGTTCTGACACTGAGAAATAGATACTGAGCTTGATTTTCAGCAGTCTATTCTGCATCTATAAGCATATCATCCTTCTTAAAATATATTTTTAACTATGTTATCAGTTAACTGATATTTCTCATAATTTTCCTTTCCTTTCTTTAGACTTCAATGCATTTTGGAAAGACAGTGTACTCCCAAAACCTTTATATTTAGTACTATTTTCTGTCATTCAAGTGTCAACAGCCACTGCATATCTCATGATTCACTTTCCCTGAGCATCTCATCAAAATCATACATAAGTGGAGGAATTAGTAATTAGAGCATCACTGCACACCAATGGTTTTCAATAATGTACTTACTAACAAGAAGCAGCTTTTTGTTGTTATCAAACTAGTGACTAATCAAGCTCCAAATTACTATTATAAGTGCCTACTGTCAATTAACTGAGCCTGATTTCCCAAAAATGTTTTATGACTGTGTCACAGGCAATTTCACCTAGTTGAAGGAAAGTGAGAAGTAGTTATTCACTATCCCATATTACCCACAGGGCATTAACTACCCTTCAAGTGAATATGGTTTATGCATGGAAATTGAAAGGGACCCTCAACTATCTCACATTTCAACATTGATAGGAAAGATCCAGGCGGAAGTCCAGAGATGAATAACCTCCATTTTCATGATACTTTCTATTGGTTATGGCAGAGGGTGCTGTAGGAGAAACAGTGGTGGCTAGCAGAAGTTGGCAGGTGGTGACTACCTTAAGTCACATGTGGAAGGTGTCTAATCAATCCATAAACAGAGTTGTCATCTCTATCCTTAAAACAGTCACAAAAGACACACTTTTACCATTCTCTTGACACATATGTCTGGCCTGTTCTATCTACAGCAACAGATTCTTATTTTGGTTGTTAGCTATTTTTATTGCTCCCTTTAGGCTAATCTAATATGAAAATATTAATCAGGTTACACTATTTGCCTGCTGAAAGCACACATATAAGTAATAAGAAAGCATAAAATAGAAAATAAATGGCAGGAAAATAAAATAATAATGCTTGTTGTTTCTCAGTGGTAATGAATGAATTTAATTTCTGTATATTATTTGTTATATATTGTAAATGTCCTACTACATGCATTTGTCACATTTTTAGAAATTAAAAAAATAATGTAAATTGGCATAAATATTTTCTTGTTAAAAGTGAGGATTTAACAGATCACTAGTCTGATGTAATGAAACTTTTTAAAATTAAAGAAGCACCCCAAAAATGTAATCTATTCTGCTCCTTTCTACACTCTATCCCATGAAGAGTATTTGATGTAGCTTTTACCTCACATATAAATACATTGATAGAAGAATCAACCTCCTAATGATGGTACTAGAAAGATAAGTTTTGATGCTATTGCCTGATTTATCAGGTTTTGTAATATCAAGGAATAGAAGATAAGCTACCACTAACCCATGTGGGCAGCCAAGTGATGTTCAAATGATGAGCAATAATCATGCTAGAGCACTGGAAGTGTTCCATGAAAATTATACATTTTGGATCTCATTAGGTCAAGGACAACTAAATTTATATGCTTCTGCAATCATATTAATGTATCATGAATATAAATATTCTTTGAATAGTTTTATGACTAGAACAGTGGAGACAATTTTTATAAGGGGTGTATTAAAATTTATTTTGTAGATGTACAAAAATTAAAGTTAAAAATGGAAATAAAATTTTTCAGGGAACAGGATGTATATTTTATAGGTATATGTGTTATATATATATATATATATATATATATATTTTTTTTTTTTTTTTTTTTTTTGGCACAACTGGGAATGGAACCCAAAGCCTTGTGACCTTGTGAGTGTTAGGCAAGCACTCTGTCACTGAGCCTCACCTCCAGCCCATGATATTTTTTAAACTTTTTAAAGTTTGTGAACTCTTTCATGAACTAGATGACATTTCTATACTCCTTTTACATTAGTGATATTATAGCATAGAAAAATCGTTATTGTGAAAACTGTTTAGCTAGTGTATTCATTCAGTCCCTCAGGAGGCAGAGACTAATGCATAGAAGTACAAGAGATTTTGGGGACCTAGGAAGCACCTATGCACAATATGTTAAGAATGAGCACAAGGTGGGTCATGAAAGCCTTCAGAATACAGTACAGGACTTGACACTTTGAAAAGTGAATGATTTCAAACTGCAGGGCATCTCTAAGAATATCTCAATCAGCCTAGCAGTTACTCCAGAGCAAAGATTGCCCTAGCAGCCAACCATTCTCACTGACTGGGAGGAAGCCTCAGATGAAGTATTAGGAGTCAAGGATGTCCAAATCAAATGATAGAACAAATATCATCAAATATAGCAATTATTTTGCCTGTCTGAATTATGTGTGTGTGTCTTACCCACTTCATGCACTTTTGCTTATTATTAGTGTTGTATATTTTATCATATGCTTATACAATCATATTGGTCTGATGTGAACTTTCTGTGCCTATCTTTTCCTAAACAGATGTATGCATATTTGTTGAGAATACACCTAGTAGTGAACTCCTGGGTCATACCATTTAGATACGCTGAGATATATGTTAGACCATGGTGAGCAACTTGTCAAAATACACGAAGTTATATCTGTACTATAAGATAGTTTCAAAAGCTCCACTTCCACTATTTTCACCAGTACTTGATAATGTTAATCTTTTTTTTTTTTTGGCAGTACTGGGGATTGAACTCAGCACCCTGTGCATGTGAGGCAGGCATTCTACCAACTGAGCTATATCCCCAGCTCTGATACTGTTAATCTTTTTGTTGTTGATGTTCCAATTTTGACTGGTATTTAGTGACTTTGAGAATTATATGATTTTTTTTTCTCTTTGGAATATCACATATGATAACACCACTATGTAGATGCCCTACTTTTTTTTCTATTAGATTGTTTTTCCCTTTTTTATTAAGTTGTAGGAATATATAATACCTATCTAACACATTGTCGGGTACATGTATTTGCAATACCTTTTACACAATTATTGCCTTTTTACTCAGTTCTTCATTTTCATGATAAGAAATTATTTTTAGAAAATTTATGTGTATGCTAACAACATGTCTAAAATTTGTAAACTTCTCTGGATTGCATTTTCTGTCTCCACAGAAGTTTTCCCTACCTCAAGTTCTTGAAGATTCCCTGTTGACTTTTATAATTTCATTTTACTTATCACAATGAAGTCTATAATGTCTGTATTGATTATTGGTCCATGGTGTAAGGTAGTTGTCAGATGTCATTTATTTTGATTCATATCTTTCATCTGAATTAACTGGATTTAAATGAATGAACATCATATATTGCAACTCTCATCTTTTTTCAATCCTATGACAGGCAATGTCACCTCTCTTATAAGTGAGGTGATTGAACACATGACATGTTTCAGAATTAACTATAATGTTTTATTGACCTCATCTTTTGTTGTATCAATACAAAGTTGCCTTCATTTCAATAACTTTATGATAAATTTTGATTACATGTACATTAAGTCCTCCATGTTTTCATTTCCTTTAAAGAAAAAGCTTGTCAAAGCTATGAAAATATATATGATTATAAATGGAAACTAACATATTATCCACTAAAAGATTTAGTCTTTAAAGTCAATTTTCTAAAGTATTTTAAGGGTTTTCCTGACAGTAATTGAGAGATAGATTGTAATTTTTCCTTTTATAAATGTCTTTTATATGATACCATATTACAATTGAGATTTTTTGTCTTTTTCTTTTAATGATGGTGTTATACAATATTTTGCTTATATAATTTTTAGATTTTAACATTAACCTAAAGTTTTTTTTTAGGGGTGAAAGAATTTTAATAACAAGTTAAATTTACTTTAATGATGATCACTGAGATTGCCTAACAATTTTGGTAAATTTTTATAAATCACTATCAATTTTACCATAATGTTTACATATTCAAATTTATTTTTCATAATTTTATTTTTTATAGAATCTGCAGTGATATTTTTGTTGCTAGTAATGTTAATTTCTAGTTTCTCCATTTTTATTGATCAATAATCAGAATATTAATTTTGTGAAATTGGGAATTTAGAGATTATTTGGTTTTACCTATTGAATGACTAGACGAGTTTCATCTCATTTTTATTATTTGCTTATTTGATGGGTTAATTTGCTTTTATTTTTCTAAATGTTTAAGATATAACATAAAATCATTGTTTTTTGGTTTTTCCTTACAGTCATATTTTCAAAGACATTCCTTTAAGGCTATTTCCACAATGACTATGATTTAGCTGTATCTTGCAAACTTTACTAAGGCACACATGCACACACATGCATATATATTTTACCATTCCATTAAATATCTACTTTCCTGTGTGCCTTCTTTATTTTATTGGTTATTGATAACCATACTCTTTAATTTCCAAAGGGTTAAATGTATTCTACTTATAACCACTATAGTGGTTTTTGGATACAATTTCAATAACAAATTTTTGAATTTTTATTAACATATCAGATTTATAGGTAGGAAACTTTTGCATTAGCACAGGGTACCAAGTTTATACTAATTCCACATGCAGCTTAATATTATGTCACAATTTAAAATGTTAGTCATGTGGAATAAAAGCCCCTTCATTTTTATCTAACACTGGAATCCTTAAATTATGTATCCAATCCTGCAATTAGGTCATTTGTTAATACTATTTGTTTAATCTTTTAGTAACATTACTGACAAAAGAACTGTTGAGGGCCCAGATAATGTCTTCCTCTTCCAGAGGATAATCACCAAATCCTCTGCAAGTCAGAAAGAACAGAGGATCATCTTATTATTTCATTAGGGACCAAGGTCAGAAGAGGTTGGGTTGAACCCTTCTCTGGTGAGCCTACGCCGTTTAAAGGAACATTGATCTCTTCCTGATTTTCTTTGCTATTATAATAAGCTTTTTTGATTTGTATTCCACCATTTAAAAATTAAAATATATAAACTTTATGGAGTTGAGCAGCTTAGTAATTACACTGATATTTCTGCATTACTCATCAGTACATCCTCCTCCTTTACTTAGAAATAATAAGCAGTTTTGTTTTTTGCTACCTTTTTAAGCCTTTCAGGCTCTTCCCAACCCTTCCTTCTAGAATTAGACTCCTTATCTCAAACAATCAGCAAGTCATCCATTTTTTCTTCATTTTATCTAGTCCAAATGAATCCCTAAAAACAGTTCTTAATACATACATCCTTGGGCAACTCATGAGCACTATTTCTTTTTTTACTATACTAAAAATATGCTGTTTGACAGTACCTTTCAATTCTCTGAAGATACATTTGAAAAATACTGTTTCTGTAGGCCCAATATGGTTATAGTTAGGCTCCCTCACCAAGGTCAGAAGCATGCCCTTGTCATGTTTTCAGTGTGTAACCATGACTGTGAATCAGCTATGTTATGATCAGTGTGCAGTGGAAGTCAGGAACACTCTGATTCAGCATATGTACTCAAGGTCATAAACATTTGTTTATGAGCTTTACCCACTTCTTATGCAACCTATTGACCTTGTGCCTTTTTTGTTTGGCCTGGACTTAAAAGATGACCTATGAAAATGACTCATGGGGTGGCAGGGTGGCTGGCCCTGGACTATTGCTGCCTCCAAATAAAGGATGGCCAATGTTCCAACCATGCCATGCACCTTCTTTCAACTGTCATATCCCTTATCCTTGCCTCTCAGGCCTTAGCCTCACTCCATTGCTCGACATACACCCATATCACCCTAGTTAGTGACATAAATATAAGAAAGGTTTCAGAGAAGGCAATAATGTATCATTAAAACCATGTCAAAAATATAAACCATCATAATGTCATTGAGGTTTCAGCTGTAAACATTTTTGTTTTGCTTTACAGGATTAAGAAATAAGTGCTTAGTGATTATTTGGTTACAGAACACGTGGTTTGGTATTTCATAACTGAGAGCTATGAGTGCCTTTATAGTACAAGAATACTGATTGAAATTGTTCCCTACATGAAGCCATATGCCTCATAAACACACCAAGGTGGTAATATGGATGTTAACTATATCAACCAGAAAATAGTGAATTTTATTTCATCCATGAAGCCACAAAATGAAATGTCACATACTTAAAGAAACACCCATGGGAGCATTTGTCAATGAAAATTGTTTTCTTTGAAACAAGTACATCTTGCAGTTAAGCAGCCATAATTATTTCCTCCTGAGCTTACACCAGCATTATCATTTAGAATTCTGAAATGTAATGGAAGACACATCAGCTTAGCAAAGAAAAACACATTACCATCAATGACGAACTAGGGAGAAAACTGTTGTGGCTAACAGCTGGGCATCTTTTGTCAGTGGTTGTGACTGGTATAATGACTAGGAAGTGGCATGACTCCCAGAAGGCAAGCTTTTCATTCTTACAGGCCCTTCCTATTATAAAGCTGATGAACATCACTAACATATAAGGGTCAAGAAAGTAATGATTAAGAAAACCATCCACCCAAAGAGGAAGACAAGACACTCTCTTTACCTCTGGTGACTTTTAAAATAATATTTTCCTCTCAACAATCTATTGAGTTTGTAAAATAGACCCCTGCAGACGGTTGATATTCCACATTTTCTACAGGAGTATTTGCCATATGTTCTGATTTTAGCTTTTAAACAAAACTTTAAAAGATTTTTCTTTGTGGTAAGAATATTGAAAATCTTCTTTTCTACATAATTTGAAATGTATAACACATTATTGTTAACTCTAGTCACCTTACCGGACTGGAGAGCACCAGAACTCATTCCTCCTATATCACTGTAAAGTTTCACCCATTCAACCTCTCCCCACTCTCCTGCCCCAACTGCTGCTAATCACTATTCTAGTCTCTACTTCCATGAGGTTAGCTTTGTTAGATTCCACATGTGAGTGGAATATTTAATATTAGTCTTCATGTCTCTAACTCATTTCACTGAACATAATATCCTCCAATACATCCATGTTGTTGCAAATTTTAGAGTATTATTCATTTTTTTTGACTGAAGGTGATGAAGAAGAGACCCTGATTTGATCATTTCACAGCATATTCATATATTGATATATTGATACCAAATAAAACTGTTCAATAATTCTTGGTCAATTACAATAATTTTTAAAAATCCAAAATGTTTTCCACCAAAAACATCTTGGTACATGGGAAACAGATACCATTTTAATTTGTCCATTTTAGTCCATATTGTTTCACAAATACAACACAATATTAATGACAAAAAAACTCTCTCAAAAGGTGACCTAGAAACAAATAAGGAAACACAAGTCACTAGATATAGATAGATATCAATAGATGTGTGTGTATACTGCAAACGCATTTACAATGGTCTTCACATTGAAGATTTTTCATCACACTTGAATTATACACACAGACATTGAAAATAATCACAACTTTGTGACTCTGCTGTTGGTAAACCATTTTTTATTTATGGGCAAATGTAGAATATTATTAATTTCCATATACAACTATGATAAACATTTTTAAGGGACAAAGCAACTATAAGCACTCATAACTTTACAAATTAATAAAACAACAAAACACTAAAGCATTAAAATTCTAATCAACAGCATACTTTTAACAAGATAGATAGCTTTTTATCTTATATAAATAGATGATTAACTTGGGGTTTAAAATAGTGATGTGCCAAGTCATATATTGTAAAGTTTTGAATTTAATTATTCTATTGCTAAGTATGCCTCTCTTTATCTCTCTCTGTACATATGTATATATATATATATATATGTACACACATATGTAAACTAAATAAAAATGTGCATATGGAATTAAAATGTTAAGACTTCATATTTAACCAAGTAATAATAAATACTAATAATTTTCTTCATATTTAACCATAAATATTATTATTTATTATTATATGTCATTTACTAAATTCAAAGGAATATATTAAGTTAAATATAAACTTCAATTATATAAATGAATTGAATTTTATATTTTACAAATTAAATTGAATATAAAATTCCAATGAAATCTTATTTACATGTATCTCTACTTCAAATATATTTATAAGGTGATATTACAGTTCATTTAATGTTTATCACAGCTTCCTATTTGTAAATTGTTACATAGAGTATAAGATGCAGAGCCAAGAATGGTCTTTTCAAAGTGTAAATGTGACACACCATTGTTTTTATTTGGCTGCCTATAATAAAGCATGTCTTGTGGCAAACTAATTTTCTCATCTCTTTTTACTAAAGCACTAAAATTTTTTTGTTTTCAAAGGGCACAATGTTATCTGAAATATATTTAACAAAATTATTATTCAAAACTCCTAAATTCAAGCACATTTGTGTATAGTAATTGATATGTAATCATTATATAGAATATACTACTATTATTTTAAGAAAATCACAGAAAAAAACAAAATCTAAAAATCTTGCAAAAATTTTATGAAACTCAAAGAATAGCCATGTAATTTCTTATATCTCAATTTGTACTATGATACACTAACACACAAAAACCCCAACAGATAAAATTATCTCCCATTTCTACAAATATTTAGCATTATGAAGAAAAATACAAAATTTTCTCTGGCATTATCATAAGCATCAGCATTATTTTTATTTCTATTATTCAACATTTTTTGAACATAGTATGGAGAGAATTTTATTTTCAGATGAACCTCTTTTTCCTCCAGAATTAATGTTGTTTATTTGAATTGTTCCATTAATTTTTATAAATTTTTTTACTTCTGAAAGTGTACTTCTTTTCAAAATAATCTTTATAGAACACCAGAAAAAATATTTATCCTTAAGGAAGACAGAAAAAATATATTCTGTCTAGTGAAATTAAAATATGGTACTGATTTTCTTTTTTCTCCATAAGGAAGGTTATTATAGAATTATACAGGATACAGAACTGAACATAATGGTACAAATATTTTTTTTTATTGTAAACAAATGGGATAAATGTTGTTTCTATGTTTGTACATGGAGTCAAGGCATACCATTTGTGTAATCATACATTTACATAGAGTAATGTTGTTTGATTCATTGTTATTTTTTCCCTTCTCCCCACCACTCCCACCCCTCTTTTCCCTCTATATAGTCCTTCCTTCCTCCATTTTGCCCCCCTCCCTAACCCTAACTCTAAACCTAACACTAACCCCTCCAACCCCCAATTATGTGTCATCATTCACTTATTAGCAAGATCATTCTTCCTTTGGTTTTTTTGAGATTGGCTTATCTCACTTAGCATGATATTCTCCAATTTCAACCTTTTGCCTGCAAATGCCATAATGTTATCATTCTTATGGCTGAGTAATATTCCATTGTATATATATATACCAGTTTCTTTATCCATTCATCAATTGAAGGACATCTAGGTTGGTTCCACAATCTGGCTATTGTGAACTGAGCAGCTATGAACATTGATGTGGCTGTATCTCTATAGTATGCTGATTTCAAGTCCTTTGGGTATAGGCCAAGGAGTGGGATAGCTGGGTCAAATGGTGGTTCCATTCCAAGTTTTCTAAGGAATCTCCACACTGCTTTCCAGAGTGGTTGCACTAATTTGCAGCTCCACCAGCAATGTATGAGTGTACCTTTCTTCCCACATCCTCGCCAACAACTGTTGTTGCTTGTATTCTTGATAATTGCCATTCTAATTGGGGTGAGATGGAATCTTAGGGTGGTTTAGATTTGCATTTCTCTTATTACTAGAGATGTTGAACATTTTTCCATATGTTTGTTGATTGCTTGTAAATCTTCTTCTGTGAAGTATCTATTCATTTCCTTAGCCCATTTGTCGATTGGATTATTTGCATTCTTGGTGTAGTTTTTTGAGTGCTTTATAGATTCTGGAGATTAGTGCTCTATCTGAAGTATGATTGGCAAGATTTTCTCCCACTCTGTAGGCTCTTTCTTCGCATTGCTGATAGTTTCCTTTGCTGAGAGAAAACTTTTTAGTTTGAATCTATCCCAGTTATTGATTCTTGCTTTTATTTCTTGGGCTATGGGAGTCCTGTTGAGGAAGTCTGGTCCTAAGCCGACATGTTGAAGATCTGGACCTACTTTTTCTTCTATAAGATGCAAGGTCTCTGGTCTGATTCCGAGCTCCTTAATCCATTTTGAGTTTAGTTTCATGCATGGTGAGAGATATGGGTTTAGTTTCATTCTGTTGCATATGGATTTCCAATACTCCCAGCACTATTTGTTGAAGAGGCTATCTTTTCTCCATTGCATATTTTTGGCCCCTTTTTCTAGTATGAGAAAATTGTATTTATTTGGGTTTGTGTCCGTGTCCTCTATTCTGTACCATTGATCAACCTTTCTATTTTGGTACCAATACCATGCCGTTTTTGTAACTATTGCTTTGTAGTAGAGTTGAAGATCTGGTATTGCGATACCCCCTGCTTCACTCTTTCTGCTAAGGATTGCTTTAGCTATTCTGGGTTTCTTCTTCATCCAGATGAATTTCATAATTGCTTGCTCTATTTCTGTAAGGTACACCATTGGGATTTTATTTAGAATTGCATTGAATCTGTATAGCACTTTTGGTAGTATGGCCATTTTGACAATATTAATTCTTCCTATCCAAGAACATGGGAGATCTTTCCATCTTCTAAGGTTTTCTTTAATTTCTTTCTTTAGTGTTCTGTAATTCTCATTGTAGAGGTCTTTCACCTCTTTTGTGAGATTGATTCCCAAGTATTTTATTTTTTTTTGATGCTATTGTGAATGGGGTAGTTTTCCTAATTTCTCTTTCTGAAGATTCATCACTTATGTATTAAAATGCATTAGATTTATGTGCATTGATCTCATATCCTGCTACTTTACTGAATTGACTTATGAGTTCTAAAAGTTTTCTGGTGGAATTTCCTGGTTCCTCTAAATATATAATCATGTCATTAGCAAATAGGGATAGTTTGAGTTCTTCTTTTCCTATTTGTATCCCTTTAATTTCTTTGGTCTGTCTAATTGCTCTGGCTAGAGTTTCAAGGATGATATTGAATGGAAGTGTTGAAAGAGGGCATCCCTGCCTTGTTCCAGTTTTTAGGGGGAATGCTTTCAGTTTTTCACCATTTAGAATGTTATTAGCCATGGGCATAGCATAGATGGCCTTTACAATGCTAAGGAATGTTCCCACTATCCCTATTTTTCTAGTGTTTTGAGCATGAAGGGGTGCTGTATTGTATCACATGCTTTTTCTGCATCTATTGAAATAATCATGTGATTCTTGACTTTAAGTCTATTGATATGGTGAATGACATTTATTGATTTCCTGATGTTGAACCAACCTTGCATCCCTGGGATAAAACACACTTGATCGTGGTGCACTATCTTTTTAATATGTTTCTGTATGTGATTTGCTAAAATTTTTTTTAGAATTTTGCGTCGATGTTCATTAAGGATATTGATCTGAAATTTTCTTTCCTCAATGTATCTCTGTCTGGTTTAGGTATCAGGGTAATATTGGCTTCATAGAACGAGTTTGGGAGGGTTCCCTCCTCTTCTATTTCATGGAATACTTTGAGACGTATTGGAATGAGCTCTTCTTTAAAGGTTTTGTAGAACTCGGCTGAGAACCCATCTGGTCCTGGACTTTTCTATGTTGGTAGGCTGTTGATGACTTCTTCTATTTCATTATTTGAAATTGGTCTATTTAAATTGTGTATGTCCTCCTCATTCAGTTTAGGCAATTCATATGTCTCTAGAAACCTGTTGACATCTTCGAAATTTTCTATTTTGTTGGAGTATAGATTTTCAAAATAGCTTCTAATTATGTTTTGTATTTCAATCGTGTATGTTGTGATATTTCCTTGTTCATTCTGAATTTTAGTGATTTGGGTTTTCTCTCGTCTTCTCTTTGTTAGTGTGGCTAAAGGTTTATCAATTTTGTTTATTTTTTCGAAGAACCAACTATTTACTTTGTCAATTTTTTGTATTGTTTCTTTTGTTTCAGTTTCATTGATTTCATCTCTGAGTTTAACTATTTCCTGTCTTGTACTACTTTTGGTGTTGTTCTGTTCTTCTGTTTCTAGGGCTTTGAGCTGTAGTGTTAGGTCATTTATTTGTTGAGTTTTACTTCTTTTATTGAATGTGCTCCATGAAATAAATTTTCCTCTAAGTACTGCTTTCACAGTGACCCAGAGATTTTGATATGATGTTTCTTTGTTCTCATTTACGTCTAAGAATTTTTTAATTTCCTTCCTAATATCTTCTGTTATCCATTCATCATATAATAGCATATTGTTTAATCTCCAGGTTTTGGAGTAGTTTCTGTTTTTTACTCTTTCATTTATTTCTAACTTCAATCCATTATGATCTGATAGAATACAAGATAGTGTCTCTATCTTCTTGTATTTGCTAACATTAGCTTTGTGGCATAATATATGGTCTATTTTAGAGAAGGATCCATGTACTGCTGAGAAGAAAGTGTATTCACTCATGGTTGGATGGTATATTCTATAAATGTCTGTTAAGTCTAAATTATTGATTGTCTTATTGAGATCTGTGGTTTCTTTGTTCAATTTTTGTTTGGAAGATCTGTCCAGTCGTGAGAGAGGCGTGTTAAAATCACCTAGTATTATTATGTTATAGTCTATGTGCTTTCTAAAATTGAGAAGGATATGTTTGACATATATGGATGAGCCACTGTTTGGGGCATAGATGTTTATGATTGTTATATCTTGCTGAGTTATGCTTCCCTTAAGCATTATGAAATGTCCTTCTTAATCCCTTCTGAGTAACTTTGGATTGAAGTCCACATTATCTGAAATGAGGATGGATACTCCAGTTTTTTTGCTGAATCCATGTGCATGGTATGTTTTTCCCCATCCTTTCACCTTTAGTCTATGGGTATCTCTTTCTATGAGGTGAGTCTCTTGCAGGCAACATATTGTTGGATCTTTCCTTTTAATCCAATCTGCCTGTCTATGTCTTTTGATTGATGAATTCAGGCCATTAACATTCAAGGTTATTATTGAGATATGATTTGTATTCCTGGTCATTTGGTTCATTTATTTTATTTTATTTATTTATTATATTTTTTGACACAACTTGGTTCCTCCTTTATTTGACAGTTCCTTTAGGATAATTCCTCCTTTTGCTGATTTGCTTCTTTGTTTTTTATCTCTTCCTCATGGAATATTTTGCTGAGAATGTTCTGTATTGCCGGCTTTCTTTTTTTAAATTCTTTTAGTTTTTGTTTATCATGGAATGATTTTATTTCATCATCAAATTTGAAGGTAAGTTTTGCTGGGTATAAGATTCTTGGTTGGCATCCATTTTCTTTCATGGCTTGAAAAATGTTGTTCCAGGCCCTTCTAACTTCTAGGGTCTGGATTGAAAAATCTGCTGATATCCGTATTGGTTTCCCCCTGAATGTAATTTGGTTCTTTTCTCTCACAGCCTATAAAATTCTATCTTTATTTTGTATGTTAGGTATTTTCATTATAATGTGCCTTGGTGTGGGTCTGTTGTAATTTTGTGTATTTGGAGTCCTATAAGCCTCTTCAACTTGATTTTCCATTTCATTCTTCAGATTTGGGAAATTTTGTGATATTATTTCATTGAATAGATTGTTCATTCCTTTGGTTTGTTTCTCTAAGCCTTCCTCAATCCCAATAATTCTCAAATTTGGCCTTTTCATGATATCCCATATTTCTTGGAGATTCTGTTAATGATTTCTTGCCATCTTCTCTGTTTGTTCAACTTTGTTTTCAATGTTAAATATTTTGTCTTCAATATCTGAGGTACTGTCTTCCAGGTGTTCTATCCTATTGGTTATGCTTTCTGTGGAGTTCTTAATTTGGTTTATTGTTTCCTTCATTTCAAGGATTTCTGTTTGGTTTTTTTTTCAATATCTCTAACTCTTTATTGAAATGATCTTTTGCTTCCTGTATTTGCTCTTTTAACTGTCGATTGGTGCTATCATTCAATGCTTGCATTTGCTCTTTCATCTCATCATTCATCATGGATTTTATTGATGTAACATCTAGATTTGTTTGGGGCATTTTCTTCCCTTGTTTTCTCATATTGTTCAGGTTCAGTGGACCACTAAGATATTGCAGATTTCCTCTATTGACTTATAATGTCCCTGAAGATTGCTAGTATATCCCCTCTTAGCCTTCAGTAGCCTGAAGTCTTAGAGGAAATTGATAATGTTGTGCTCCACAAGGAAGTTGCCTCTCTAGGGGTGGTGACTTCAGGTGGGGTATATTCCCTGATAGTGGGCAGAGGTGCCTCCACTTGTTGACCAATGTTCATCCAAAGGGGAACTAGGCTGCGGAATGAGTCAAGGCCTATTTGTGCCTGTGTCTCTGGTTTTACCATCCTCATGGGAAAACCTCACCCGGAAGGGAAGACTCACCCATTGGGGGGGTCTAGCTGGTCAGTTCCCCCCCTAGAGTTTCTTCTCAATCTACAACTACCACCTTGACTGGGCTGCCTTCCTCTGCAATGTTCCCAGGGGCCCGGACCTACCTCCTGGGCTTGGGAGCCTCACCCTTTACAGACGAGTCTCCTTAGGCTGCCTCTCCTCAGAGAATCTGCCCACAGTCCTGGAAACTTCGCTCCACCCTAACCGTGTCTCTGTGCGGCTCCTCCACCAAGAAGTTGCCTAGGTACTGGAACCCTGCTCTGCACCTAATCACCTAGCTATGCGGCCCCTTGGAGCCCCGTACAGTCGCTCTGAGTCCCAGCAATCCGCCACATACCTCTTCCTCTGGACAGCCGCCCGGTGTTCCGATGTGGTCTCTAGGAGTCCAAGCAACACTTCGCATCTCCTCCTCCCGCCAACCACCGGTAGCCCTCGGCAGTCACTCCCAGTCCACGTGAGCCACCCTGTTCCTCCTCCTACTCCGGGTAGCCCCCCAGGTGTTCAGGAGTGGTCGCTCTGAGACCAAGTGACCCACCGCTCTCCTCCTCCAGGCAGGCCCCCGGTGTTCAGGAGCGGTCACTTTGAGTCCGAACAACTCGTCACTCGCCTCCTCCTCTCAGCAGCCACCCGGAACTCTGATACAGTCTCTCCTAGACCAACTGACCCGCCACGCTCCTCCCCTTCCTCCAGGCAGCACCCCAGTGTTCAGAAGCAGTCTCTCTGTGTCTAAACTGGTTGCCACGCAGCTCCTCCTCTGGCAACCGCCTGTAGCTCTGATGTAGTCACTCTGAGTCCA
Source organism: Sciurus carolinensis (assembly GCF_902686445.1). Classification (NCBI taxonomy): domain Eukaryota; kingdom Metazoa; phylum Chordata; class Mammalia; order Rodentia; family Sciuridae; genus Sciurus; species Sciurus carolinensis. Next base: position 1,922,535 of record NW_025920131.1, read on the forward strand.
AGCGACCACTGTGCTCCTCCTCCTCCTCCTCCTCCTCCTGTCAGGCCCTGGTGTTCAGGAGCAGTCACTCTGAGTCCAAACAGCTTCCCATGCAGCTCCTCCTCTAGGCAGCTGCCCCAAGCCCCAGTGGTTGCTCCGAGTCCAAGCGCTGTGTTGAGCAGCCTCCTCTACCATGCTCCCAGTTGTCCGAGTTTACTGCTCCAGTGGGGGGAGGGATGTCTTGCTGGGCAACTCTACTTCACAAATTTCCCTGCATTCCGGGATTACTGCCCCATCCGGGATGCCTCCCCAGTGGGAGAGACTCACCTGGCGGCTTTGAGTTGGTCCCAAGTCTCTCACTATCTCCTCTTTTGAATCCTGAGTCCTGGAGCAACATGAAATGCAGCCACCCTCTAGTTCACCATCTTGAAACCTCCAATGGTACAATTATTTAGGAATAAAAGAAATACAAACTCTAATGTGAAACATTAATGTGCAAACAGTTAATTAATGAAATGTATTTTCTAAGGGCAATTTTTGTGTATGGATTTTGCATTTTGAGGCTTAGCATTGATCACTGCAATGACTGTAGAATTTTGACTGCAGTTATACAACTGTAATTACAGAGTATGTAGTTTTTATCACTGCATCATTCAATATGAAATTAAGAATGTAGGACTAGGATTGTAGTTCAGTGGTAGAACTCTTGCCTAGACTATGTGAGGCTCTGGGTTTGACACTCAGCACCACATTGAAATAAAAGAAAGAATGATAAGCATTTGTGTCTAACTTCCCCACTACCAACACAACTTTACTGTCAAGGAAGTGACACAGACTAACTATAAAGTTAGATATTTCACTTTATTTCACTTAAAATTCAGCCAAACCTGCAGAATTCTGAATTAAATAAATTTCTTTCAACTACTTTTGAAAGTGAACAATATTTCTGAATAATTCTTATGATTTTATCAACTGATTCAAGTTGAGAGAATAAAGAGGAGTAGCAAACTGAGTACAAATATAAAATTTCACCAGTCTGTCAAAAGATAAATGTCTAATAGTTCAGACCTCAAAATACAAAACATAATTTAAAATGCGGTTGTTAGAAATTTAAATGTCAATAGTATTTTGATATAGAAATATTAATAGTACTAAACCACAGTCACTGAGTCTCTAGATGATATGATCTTATATATAAAACCCCAAGGATTACACCAAAGGACTATTAGAACTAATACAAAAATTTAGCAAAGTTTCAGGATGCAAAATCAACATGCAAAATTCAATAGCATTGCTATATGCCAACAGTATCTTCTGAAAAATAAAAATCATAAAAGAAATCCCATGTACAATAGCTACAAAAGATAAAATAAAATACCTAAGAATAAACATAATCAAAGAGATCTTTAAACAAACAGTGATGGAAAAAAAAGTGAAAAACCATCCTGTTTTCACAGATTGGAAGAATTTATATTGTTATAATGTCCATATTGCCCCAAACAATCTAAACATCCAATGCAGTTTCTGTCAAAATACCAATAACAATCTTCAGAGAGCTAGGGAAAAAAATCCTAAAATTTGTATAAAATCACAAAACATTCCACATAGCCAAAACACTCTTGAACAAAAGAAAAAAGAAAGGTAGGAGACCTAACACTACCTGAATTCAAACTATACTACAAAGCTGTGGAAATCAAACAGCATGATATTGCCATAAAATAGCCAATCAAATGGAAGAGAGAACCAGAAGAAAACTCAGGCTTCTAAAGACAACTGATTTTCAACAAAGTTGGTAAGAACATACAATGAAGAATGGACTGCCTTTTCAATAAGTAGAGCTGGGAAAATTGGATGTTCACATGCCGCATAAAACTAGACCTCCATCTATGACCAGTCAAAAAAATTAACTAAAATGGATTAAAAACTTAAATATAAGACCTGAACCTATGAAACTACTAGAGAAAAACACCAGAGAAATGCTTCACAACATTGGAATGGAGATGAGTTTTTGGAGAAGACCCCAAGACACATAAAAGAAAATAAAAGGGAGAAATGGGATTACATTAAAAAAATGTTTTTGAACAGTGAAACAATCATCAAAATGAAAAGATAATTTATAGAATGGGAGAAAACATTTGCCAACAAACTAGTTAAGGAACTCTAAACACTCAATAGCAGAAAACAAACACACCAACAAATATTTTGGTTTTAAGAAATGGGCAAAAGATCTAAATAAATATTTTTCAAAATAAAAGACAAACAACCAACATGTATATGCAAAATGTCCAACATCACTAATCATCAAGGAAATTCAAATCAAAACCATAAATTAGATATCACTTAACCCCAGTAAGAATGATCATTATCAAAGTGACTAAAGATAACAAGTATTAGAGGGATGTGAAGTAAAGGGAATCCATACACACGGTTAGTAGGAATATATATTAGTGTAAGCATTATGGAAAACAGTGTAGAAAATCCTTAAAAAAATAAAAATAGATCTAGCAGAAGATCCAGCAATCCACTCCTGGTTGTGTATACAAGGGAGATTGGTCTGTCAAATGGACTTCTTCATTCCCTTGTTCACTGAAGCACTATTCAAAACAGTTGAAAATTGAAAACAATCCATCAACTGATGAATAGATAAAGAAAATGTAGTACAATGGAATACTATTCAGCCATTAAAGATAAAATCTTGTCACTTGCAACAGCATGGATTGAATTGGGGAGCATCATGATGCTAAGTCAAACAAGCCAGAAAGAGAAATACATGATCTTACTCATTTGGGAATGTAAAAAAATGTCGATTTCATTTAACCTGAGAGTAGAATGATAGATACAAGAGGCTGAATAGAGTAGCATGGAGGGAGGGAGGAGGAAAGACTGATCAATGGATAACTTAGTTTCACTGAGAAGTTCCAGTCTGCTATTTCATAGTAGGGTGATTGTAAATAACAGTTGTGTACCATATATTTCAGAATACCAGCAGAAAAGATTTTGAATGTTTTCATCATAAAGAAATGATGAATGTTTTAGGGATTAGATACATTTAACATGATTTAAACTGTTGCTGTGGGAAGAGTGGGCGAGGGAAAGGGCTCCTACCGGAGGATGGAATGGCTGCAAAATAAAAGCTATTTATGAAATTTATTCATCAGAAATAATGACAGAAGACAGAATTACCTTTTATATTTATTATTTTGTACAGACTGCATTTTGATTCATTGTACACAAATGGGGTACATCATTTCCTTTCTATGGTTGTTCACCATGTAGATTCATGGTGTAATTGAGATAGAATTATCTTAAGAGCAGGGGTATGACTGATTGAGCTGTCAGAAAGGGTATGACTCTAACAAAGGAAGGATCCTGATCTTGCTTTTTTTAGAGTGGTACAGATCAAAAGGGACCAGTAGAAGCTTCTTGTTGGGGGAGGAGAGGGACCGGATAGGTGGTGGAGGTAAGCAAGTCATTTGGCTCTAGCGGGTCACTCTCACATCCAATGCTTGTATTTAAATTTTAGTAGTGAGCTAACACAGGATAACCACTTGGGTCAGTTGGTCTCGATCAGTTATGATAACAGAGTTCCTAAGACCAGCTCTTTCTGGGTAATGGCCCAACTATGCTTGGTTCTCATACCAGTCATCGGTGCCTTCCCACTTTAAATATTGCATTATATATATAAATGTTTCAAAATATCATGATATACAATTTATGTGTACAATTTTTGTGTATGTAATTTAAATTATTAAAATACATAATGTGAATATGAGGAAATTATAAAACTATAACGAAAAGGTAATACTTAATAAAAATAAATTTTATTTGATGTCAGTCATTACAGATTATCTTTGCTTATTGTGCAGCCGATGAACTAAGATCCAAGTAGATTTCCTTCATTTTTGACATCTTATGGCTAAGGAAGGAGAGAACCAAAGTATAAATCTTAGCATTCTTAACTCCTTTGTAGCCATTCCTTCAGTCAAATCTGATATAATTAGAATTTTAGGGAAAATTAGTACATATTAAATAAACTAAAGATGACTTGTTGATTAAGGATAGTTCTTCAAATTTCCTAAATATAAGGCTATTATGACAGAATTCAATTCATATCAAATGTTTGCATGGTATATTTAGAGGCTCCAAACTTTTCTTCTCAATTCTATAATAGATATTTTGCAATTTTTAAAATTGCAGTATAAACATAATAATGGGGTTCTTTTGATGTAATCATACATGCATAGAATATAATTTGTCTCACTTCAGTCCCCAGTATTTCATCTTTCCCTCTCTCCCTCTCTCCCACTGTTTCCCTTCCTCTACTCTATTTGTCTTCCTTCTATATATTTACAGGTTTGTTTTTAAATTAATGCTTTATAGATATATATGTAGGTAAAATTCATAAAATTACATAATATAAATTGTTTAATTTTGGTAAGTTTTTGATAGACTTTTAAGAATGTCTGTGTTAAATGTTACCTAGTCTGGTGTTGGAAAGACCCCCAAGTAGGAGAATATCTGGCACACAGTAGACACTTAACAACTCTTTATTGAAAGATTAGTGAATGATCACTTTGCAACTAAACATTAGGAAATGTCAAAATCTGAATTCTTTGAAGGCAAAATCTACATGCCTTCCCTCATTTCCAAATCTTTGTAATTGAGTTTCTTCGGTTAGTTTGCTATATACAGACCTAAGATGGAGGCGCACATGCAGGAGTTCCTTGGACTAAACTTTTAGGAAGGTCTGTTTTGAAGCTATGAAGGAGGTACGATTGATCAGAGGAGAAAACTGATTTTCAAAGCAATTGTAGAGCACATGCATTCCATCCTTCCAGATGGAGAATGGAAGCCAGGATTATGAGTCAGAATTAAAACAAATTATGTCAAGGGACACAGACATGTGTACTTTTGGAACAATGAGACGTCGGATACAAGTTACCACTAAAAAATGCCATAAACTTGGACAAAACAGCTCTCTTACAATGAAAGCAATCTCTGGGGAAAGAATCCTTGTCCGTTGTCCACATGTGCAGAACCCAGGATAATGGATACCATGGTCCTAATGGGAGTTTGGGGTGGCACATCATGGCATCCACTATACCTAGGAACATCTCGATTTCAGTGGGCTTTAGCTTTTATTTCCTTTTCATTTTAATGGTGGAAGAGGGATTTGTGTGGGGTTGCAGTGTAGGTATGTGTAGACAGGTTTGACATAGAACATGTTGTCTTTGCTCTTAGCATAAATACAACTGGTGAAACTTTTTAATAAATATTTTATATCAATTCTAAGTTGATTTTTGTATTTAATTTGAGATGTTTTAGTGTTATGCTATGGCTATTCTTAGTCTTTCTTCAGGAAGAAAGGTAATTAATGAGCCTATAATTTGTAAGTGCTATCTTTGGTTTGTATCTGCATTTTATCTTATCTATGGGTAAAATTCCAGTCACTAAGAACCTCTATTTCTCAGGAAGATTATATTAGTGTTTACATTTTTAATGTTAAATAATATAGAATCTAAAACAAATGAGTCCTATTTGTACAGAAATGCAACTTAAAGTTTAATTTGCCTTAGCTGTTTATTCTTGCCATGAAAGTAGGAGACACAGAAATTACTTAGATGTTCAAATTTTGACCCCACCTATAGCACACTCTAACATTCCACTTCTAACACTGAAAGTGTCTGAGTAAACATCTCTGTATAAGGAGAAATCCATGGCATTTCTGACTACCTTGTAGAACAAGATGGGTTACCCAGAAGTGTTGTATTCTTTAGAGGAAGAAAACCAAGAGTTGATGCTTTTTCAATGTCAAGCCTGGCATTGGATTCCAACAAAGGAAATGGATTTTAATGGTTCTCAAGATTCAACTGAACTATGTAGCATACTTAGAGTGCTATGTCTAAGTACCATTGTATGTGCCTCATAGAAAACATTGCTTTAAATATTGCCAAGAACTTATAAAACAGATGCTAAAATCATCCTTGGTTTACAAATGAAGAAAGTAACTCAGAAGCAGTTAAGAAACTTACCAAATATTAGGTAGCAAGTTACTAGAAAATCTGGGATTCAAACACTATTTGTCTTTCTTCAAGTGTACTTACTACAAAAATGACTTTATGTTGAAATCTGGGTTGCCTTCCCCATTTCCTGTTTCTCATTCTATTCAACTGAGAAGGACAAAATGGAGAAGAATTGAGGTATTAAAGGAAAGCTGAGAAATGTCTGTTAATCACCTATTATTTCACTTACTGAATATTTAAGATCAGACAAAAATGGGGAAATAAATATCTAGAATTTCCATATCTTGATTCTCTTTTTGGCATATGATCTCTCTGCCTCCAACTCTTCTCCATAAATCCTGTAGACATCTGTACTATAATTTCAACCACTTCCAAATTTTAAGGAAATAATATAGATGTCCACAGAAATATCAGATTAAAATGGGTGTTACTGTATAGATAAAACTTGCTAACGCTTGAGTTGTTCTTCTATGTGTGGAATAATTTTATAAAATAATTTATAATATATGAATAAAGTGAGTATTTGAGAATCTCAGAGGAGACAACATTCATACAAAATAGGCAGGCAAGACCAATTTCTCAAAATTAGAGGAACAATGATTCAGTCAAATTTTTCACTAAATACAAATGCTGATTACATACTATAAGTCCTCATTTGTACACAGAAGGATGGCAGAAAAAAAAAGTGGTTTAATAATGAGGTTAACAAGAGGAATAAAGAATATGTATGTGTGCATTTGTTGTGTTGCCTAGAAAACCCTGTCAACAATGACTTCTATCTGAATTTAACTTGCATGTATACAGAGGAAGTGAGGGGTGCAGCCATTATTTAGAAATAATGTTTCACCTACCAGTGGATATAAAGAACCATTTATAGAAATTTAGATATATTTGAATTGCTACTACAGTTTTATTCATTTTGAATTACCATTTCAGATGCAACAATGAAGCTACTTCAAATTGCTTTTACTCAATCTAAGTGGCTTTGTTGAAGGTTCACACTTCAATAGTCTGATTACTGCCTCATTAAGACAACAATTAGAAATTGGCTGGAGATATCTGGAACACCAGCTTTAAATCATTTGAATGTCAGCCTTTTGCTGGAAAATTAACTTTGTTCTATAGTTAAGCCAAAGTCTCTATCACTTGACTTAAAGGTGCAAATTTAGGACTAAAGTTAAAGAGAAAATTAAAAAGGAAGAATTTTAAACAATTAATTTTCAAAAACAAAAAAACAATACATACAATATTGTGCACAGATCTTCAAAATATCATTCTGAGATAAAGAAGCCTTACTAAGAGAGCACAAAGGTTTATTTACCTTCAGGTCTATTTACTATATCTACATGCAATTTTATTTGTGCTAAACATAAATTTTAAAAGAATGAAAAAATTAAGTAGTAAGTGTAAGGGTACTTATGATAAACATCCTTCACCATCACTGTGTTTAAACTATTCTACTATTGTTTAAATAGAAAATTAAACACACATTTTCCTTGTCCTCTACTGACCTACAGATTAGGAATATTTTCTACATTTAATGAAATATTGTGGAATTTAATGGTTGTGTAATTCTTTATGAAAGTTATGGAAAAAAAGAAAAATGTTTTAAAATGTGATTTTAGAGATATCATCAATTTCTTTGCAGGCATTAATATATATTTGAATTTGTAATCTGTGCCTATGTTGAATTCACTTTAAAACATATAATGATAGAAAAATAACAAATAACTCTAGGTAGGTGATTAACTTTTTGATTCCTTACTCCTATATGTTTACATGGTAAAAGGATACAGCATATTTTTAAGATAGGAAAGTGTGAGGCTATCATTTCTGTGTTTCTTTTTCTCATGTACGTAGCTGAGTGTAGCTAAAGGAGGAATTTTATAATTCCCTTTCTTCATTCACAAGGATATTTGGCCTGAGTACATAACGTTGAAACTTTATGCCAGAAAAATTAAACTTGGACATTGTCACATCATCCCTTCCTAGCCATATTCCAATATCCTTCCTAAAAGAAAAATGACAATGAAATTACTTTACCTGAGCCACTTAGCATCAATTTCCATTATTTCTCTTAGAATTACAGTATAAATATATCCATACCTTTCATATCATTCAATCTTTTCTTTTTCTTGCCCTACATTTCATTTAAATGTAGGAATTACCACTGGAGGGCACCTGCTTAATGGACAATCTTTTGTTCTTTAAAATAGCAGAAAGCTCTGTTTTGAAGCCTTGGCAATGTAGACTTTAGTGACTCTGAAAACTTGGTACAGAAATCTTTGTGATGAGTAGACCATGAAATCTCTGGGGTTGGCATACTTCCTGATCTTAGATAGGTAGGTCAGCTAAGCTCTTGTATGGAGTCTTTAGAGATATCTATCTTAATAAATGACTTTGACTTTAATTAGTGACCTATTGCTCTAATGTTCTTCTTAAATTTGTTAGAGTCTTAGTGAGCTCATATGTCACTAGATTCGTCTTGTATTTTCTGGCAGGGTTAAGGTTACTCAGGAACATGGGGAATATCCCTCAGGAAATCGTTCTGCAAATTGGGTTTCTTCATGTGTGTCTTCTTGTTAATATTCTTAATTCTATGGAGAACAGGTTCTCATTTTCAGAAGACATTTTTCTTCTCTTATCAGTACCTTTAGACACATTCAGGTCTGTAATCTTTGTTACTAGAAAGTATTTTGAGTAGATGCTTAATATTCTCATCATGTATAGGTATGTACTGGAAGAATTTCATTTTCAGATATTAAAAAGTCCAACCCAAACTATGATATTTTAATTTTAATTTTCCTGCCAAACTTATCTTTTCAATCTCACTTCTCCTCCCAGCTCAGGTCTGACCCATAAATTTTAAAACTAATCAAGAAAGGGCTAGAATCTGTTATTTACTGTCCTATACTAGCAATCCTGACTGTGATTGCTAGTATTTTCTAAGTTTCAGGGCATGAGGGAGGAGACATTTCAAGGTGATTGTCTCTTGATTGAAGCTGGTTTATTGGGGTACTTGATCTCCTTGTGATAGATAAATAAATAAATGCAGGCTGTCTCTTAAATGCACTGCTTTTGTAGGTAGGTGCTTCACAAATAGCCTTGCTAAAAGCATTTCTTCTGCAACTTTGACACACAGCATGCTCACTAGGGCTGCTGGCATTTTATGCCACCTCCTCAACTTCAGTTTTTTCAAGATTCACACAACATTGACTTTGCTTTTTTTTTGGTTAATCACTTAGACCTCATAGGATGTCCACTAGGGATGCTCTGTCAGAGAGTCTGTGCCATATCTATCAATTCAGGGGATATTAGAATGTTCATGGGGACCATAGAAAAATTTGTACATGTTTGCCCAGCCAATCTCTGGAAAGGTAGGCAACTCCCACTGTTGATCTCTCTGCTTTCCCTGCCATCATGGGTTGCTACACCCATCCTTGATCCTTCACATTTCTCCAAGCAACAGCAATAATCAGGCATCAATCCATACTTGCCAAATTCTAGGACACATATGCTCTGACTACTTATAGCAGCACCAGACTTTCAGATTTCTGTAAGTCATGTTTCTATCTTCTTCTGCAGGCAATGCTAATTTATAAATTTGAATTTTATGGAACTCTCTCATTAACACTGGGGTAAAGAAAATATTTTCTCTTCCATGACTAAGATTTAATTTTAAAAAAATACATATTCCTTAATGAATCATTAGCTTTCTCTTCTAAAAACTGAAGGAACTGATAAGGACAGATATTTAAATGAACATTTAGTTTGTTTTTCAACAAGTACTCTGGACCAGTCCAACACCACCATTATAATATGTAGGCAACTACTCCCTGTGAGCCTCTTTTTTGGATCTCAGAACTATGACACTCACTCCTCCTCACTTTCCCTATACTATGCACAAGCAGGTATTTAAATATGTGGGTTTAGCACCACAACCATCCAATTATCATTTCCACTTCTTTGGTAAATAATATACTCCTACAGAGGTTTTTTAAGAAAAGAAAAAGGAAAAAATAAAGTTTAATATGAACTTTTTCCATATATTTCCAGGTCCATAATCACACTGCATTTTGTAAATCATTCTTTAGGATCTCTGACTTTGACCATAAGTTTTTTTTTTTTTTTTAACACAAGAAGAGGATTCCCCTTTTTATATATACACACAAGCAACCTAATGCATTATTTATGAGTTAGAATTGCCTGGGCAACTAGCCATAGTACACACATCGCAATCTTTGAAATATTAAGATCTTAAAAGTTTATTATATTCTTTAAAAAGGCACACAGACTTATTTTCAACATATCCTTAGACGTTTCCAAACCTATGAAGGAGAAATACATCACTCAGGGAAGGACCCCCTAGTGACATTCTGTCCCAGTGCATCATCACCGGTACACTGGAACTTTAATAGTACACTGCCAAGTGTCACGTATCAGTGAGCACTAGGGCGAGGAGACATGTCGGGGTACCACGGACCCCCAGCCCTATGATGCGGCCAAGATGGCACCTGGCAATGTGCCAAGGAAGTGCTGAGAGCAAAACCAGGTACCTCCAGCAGACTAATTCTCTGTGCAACAAGTGGCGTTATTTGAGGAAGTTAATGTGATTGGCCATGGGTCCTCGTGGACACTGCATGCTTGCTATATGCACACTATTATGCTCCATTACTGTCCATGCTTTCTCCTCGTGATCTATAAGCTGATTGGTTGTTGTATGTAATGTAAGGCCCTTGCAAGAGCGGCCGTGCATGGCCAGCCAGAAGTAGCAGATAGCAGAAAATAAAGAACTTACTCCGATCCGGTGTCGTGTCTCTCTGCGGGCGGGGAGCGTGATAAATGGTGCCGAAACAGACCGGGAACGAGTAAAGACATAAGGGTAAGTTCACATAAGTTCTCAAATCAAGACAAAATTAGTCCGAGAGTACAAAGGTGAGACGTCTCGACGATCGCGGAGCCGCGACAATTCATAACAAAAGGATCCCCGTGGGAGGGACGAGTGAAGTGGCCAAATACAGACTTATACAGTGGTACCAAACTGTGTATGTGTGTGTGTGCGTGAGCGTGTGTGTGTGCGTGCGTGCACTTGTCTTTTTGTTTGTGTGTTTAAACTAGCTCGTAGTGCTGTAAGATTTAATCATGGGAACGGAACTGTCTAAGATTAGAATGCAGCAGCCTCTTAGAGAACTATTAAAAAATCATGGAACACCATTGAAGGCAAAAACGGCCCTGAAGTTTCTTGATACTGTAGAGAAAGTCTCTCCGTGGTTTTTAGACGAAGGGTTACTAAATCTTCCTCAGTGGGAACAGCTAGGAGAGGATTTGTGCGATGCGGAGAGACGAGAGCCATTGCCAATGGGAACACTGGCCATATGGTCGCTTATTAAATCTTGTTTGATGCAGCAAGGTAAATCAAAAAACCCTTTTAGGGATTTAAAGGGGCCTTTAGAAGAAGGAAGTCAGATCTTAGAAGAAATTAAAGAGGAACGATCATGTTCTCAGAATTCAGAAAGAGAAAATTATACGGAAAGAGAAAGTTCTGAAGAGGAACTTACTGGGGAAGAACTTGAAGAAGCTATGGGAAAGTTAAGCGTGCAACCTGAGCGCCCCCTAGCGCCTAGACTGCTTAGTACACCTGTTGCCCCCAGTGCACCACCTATGGAGTTTAAGAAAAAGGAACACCACAGCAGACACCGAGGGTGGGCCTCCTTACAAAATGCTACATATCCAGTATTTGAGGATGCCCAAAATCAAAGGTTTCATCAGCTATTAGATTTTAAAATTGTTAAACAGCTGAAAGAAGCAGTGAGCACTTATGGGCCTCAATCGGCTTTTACAGTCTCACTGGTAGAGACCATGATGTCCTTAAATATGCTACCTTTGGATTGGACTAATCTAGCTAGAGCAACCTTGTCAGGGGGACAGTATCTTATGTGGAAAACAGCTTGGCAGGAAATTTCAGTGGACACTGCAAGGCGCAATGCAACTTCAGGGAATCCGCAGGTAGACAGAGACATGTTAATGGGAACAGGGCCTTATGAGGGAGTCCAGGCACAGATTAACTATCATCCTGCAGTGTATGCTCAAATTGCTGTGGCTGCTATTAAAGCATGGAAAACCCTACAAGGGTCAGGAGATTTACAAGGACAGTTGTCAAAAGTTACCCAGGGAAGTAATGAGCCCTATGCAGACTTCGTTGATAGATTAATTCAAACAGCTTCTAGAATTTTTGGAGATGCTGATCAAGCAATGCCATTAATAAAACAGTTAGCCTATGAACAAGCCAATAAATGGTGCAAAGATGCCATCAGGCCATGGAGAAATAAAGACTTGTCTACTTATTTAAGAGTCTGCAAAGACATTAATGAGGCCTCTGGAAATAGTGCTGCATTTATTGCGGCACTCGACAGACAAACCTCTGTTCTTGCCACAGCATTAGCACAAAGAGGAGGGGGTAAAAAAGGGGGACCTCCTGGTTCCTGCTTCATATGTGGACAAATGGGACACTTGAGAGCATGTTGCCCTTCCAGGAACAATAGCCAAGGAAAGGGGCCCAGGTTATGTCCTCGGTGTAAAAGAGGAAATCATTGGCTTAGTGAATGTCATTCCGTTAGGGACAAAGAAGGGAATCCTTTACCAACTAACCCCAAGCTACAAAAAAACGGGGTGAGGGGCCCGCCCCGGGGCCCACAACAAATATACGGGGTGATTCAACAAGTGCCACGACAGTGGTATCCTCCAACCGAGAAGGGAATGAAGCTCAGGAAAGAAGAGCCACCTCAGGAAGTGCAGGATTGGACATCTGTGCCACCTCCAGACTCGTATTAACCCCTGATATGGGTGTACAAATGATAGACACAGATTGGGAGGGAAATATTCCGGCAAATTCAGTAGGATTGCTTCTAGGCAGAAGTTCTTCTACCTTAAGAGGTCTTATAGTCCACCCAGGAGTAATTGATCCTGATTTTCAAGGACAAGTTAAGGCTATGGTTTCTTCACCCAAAGGAATCACAGTCATTTCTCCAGGAGATAGGATAGCACAAATGTTAATTTTACCTAGTCAGCATTCCTTGTGGCCTAGTAAGAAGACAATAAGGGGAACTAACGGATTTGGGTCTACAGGAGGACCCTGGGCTAATTTTACTATGGACCTCCAAGATAGGCCCATAATGCAGTTAATAGTGGGACATAAACCTTTTATAGGATTACTGGACACAGGAGCTGATAAAAGTATAATAAGTGAGGCAGTTTGGCCCAAAGGTTGGCCTGTAGTTACAGCTAATCAAAACTTACAAGGTTTGGGTGTGGCTCAATCACCTAACCAGAGTGCTGCTTCGCTGTCCTGGAGGGATAATGAGGGCCATTCAGGGATTTTTCAACCATATATCTGTAAAATACCTATTTCCTTATGGGGGAGAGATGTCTTAACTCAAATGAATGCTAAATTAACAACAAATATTAATTCTAAACCTGTGACACATATGATGAAAAAGATGCAATATACAGAAAGTCAAGGGTTAGGTCGAGAACAACAGGGATCACTACAACCCTTGCCCTTACCTCCTCCAAAAAATGATTTCAGAGGGCTGGGTTTTATGTAGGGGCCACTGTTATTATACCAATTCCAATAGTTTGGAAAAATGATGAGCCACAATGGATTCAACAGTGGCCCCTTACTACAGTAAAGTTAGAAGCGGCTCATAAATTAGTACAAGAACAAGTACAGGCAGGACATTTACAACCTTCTACTTCTCCCTGGAATACTCCTATCTTTGTCATTAAGAAAAAGTCTGGAAAGTGGAGACTATTACATGATTTAAGGGCCATTAATGCACAGATGTTCCCTATGGGTCCTATACAACGGGGATTGCCTTTAGTTACAGCTTTACCTAAAAATTGGCCCACTGTCATTTTAGATTTAAAAGATTGTTTTTTCTCAATCCCATTACATAGAAGGGATTGTTGGCGGTTTGCTTTTACCTTACCTTCTCTCAATCATGCACAGCCTGACCAAAGATTTGAGTGGACCGTGCTGCCTCAAGGCATGACTAATAGTCCCACGTTATGCCAAATATATGTAGATAAAGCCTTAAAACCTACAAGAGACAATTTTCCAGATTTGTTGATTTATCATTATATGGATGATATCCTTATCTGCCACAAAAACAGACAATTCTTGGAAAAGGCTTTACAATTTTTAATTTCCACTCTCCAACAATATGGCTTAAACATCTCTCCAGAAAAGCTACAAATGGGAGAAACTCAAGAATATCTAGGTACTAAGCTTACAGCTACTATGGTAAAGCCTTTAAAATTAACCATTAGAACCGATAAGCTTAAAAATCTAAATGATTTTCAAAAACTCCTTGGAGATATAAATTGGATTAGGCCATATTTAAAGATTACTACAGGAGAGCTGAAACGTCTATTTAATATACTTAAAGGAGACCCTAATCTCCATTCCCCGAGAGTCCTTACTTCGGAAGCACAAAAGGTTCTCACATTGGTAGAACAGAGATTGCAATCAGATCATACAGAAAGATGTGATCCATCCCAACCTCTAATGTTGATTATTATCCCAGAACAACATAGCCCATATGGAATTCTATGGCAAGGAGGACCTTTACAGAGTATCAATCTCCCAGCATCGCCCACAAAACAGTTACAAACATTTCCTAAGGCAATAGCTCAGTTGATATATAAAGGGTTAGAGGCCTGTATTACCATATTTGGAAGTCACCCTAAGGTCATTATTATTCCCTATACTAAACTACAAATGCAGTGGTTGATTCAGCATGATGATGATTGGGCTGTTTTATATTGCTCAACCACAGCAACATTTGATAATCATTATCCTAAACATCCATGGATACAGTTTTGTAAAAATACTCCAATTATATTTCCAAAAATTACAAAGACGCAGCCTTTGCGTCATTGTCAAACAATATTTACTGATGGATCTAAAAATGGAGTGGGAGCAGTAATAGTTGGAGATAAAACTGAAACCATCATTCTCCCTTCCTCGTCTGCCCAAGTAGTGGAGCTTGCTGCAGTAGTCTTAGCTTTTAATATCATGAAGGATCAACCTTTTAATCTGTTATCTGACAGTTATTATATAGTACAATCAATACCTTGTTTAGAAACTGTGCCTTATATTCCCGATGGATCCACAGTTGCTCCTTACTTTCGAACCTTGCATGCCCTAATTTTAGACCGCAAATACCCCTTTTATGTAGGACATATTAGAGCTCATTCTGGCCTACCAGGACCACTTGCCAAAGCAAATGCTAAGGCTGATAAAGCCACAAAAACCATCTTTGCTTTTACACTATTTGAACAAGCTAAGATGTTTCATTCACAATTTCATGTTAATTCTACTACTCTTAGAAGAAAGTTTAATATTTCTAAAGATGTTGCTAGACAAATTGTTAAAACATGTCAACATTGTGCCACCCTATTGCCAGTACAGTCTGTTGGAGTAAATCCCAGAGGACTGTTACCTAATCATATTTGGCAAATGGATGTTACTCATTTTTCAGAATTTGGAAATCTCAAGTATATTCATGTTTCAGTAGACACCACTTCAGGGGTGATCATGGCCTCAGCTCACACTGGTGAAAAGGTTAAAGATGTTATACAACATTGTTTACAAACATTTGCAGCCTGGGGCATTCCAAAAATCATCAAAACTGATAATGGGCCAGCTTACACATCCAAAAGTTTTCTTCTATTCACAAAAAATTTTGGTATACAGCTCATCACAGGAATTCCTTATAATCCTCAAGGACAAGGAATAGTGGAACGCAGTCATTTAACATTAAAAATTGTTTAATAAAACAAAAAGGGGGAATAGGTGCTGACTTTAGAGCACCTAAAGACAAACTAAATTTAGTACTCTTTATTTTAAATTTTTTAAATGTGGACAAAAATGGAAGCACGGCTGCAGAGAGACATGCTAATCCCACAAGTACTCAAATGTGGGTAAAGTGGAAAGATATTCTCACAGGTACATGGAAAGGTCCAGATCCAGTTCTTCGGTGGGTCCGAGGGTCTGTTTGTGTCTTCCCACAGGATCAGCAAACACCAATTTGGATACCTGAAAGGTTGACCAGACTGGTGCATCAAAGTAACGATGAAGAACATCGTGCTGATAAGCGCCCTGCTAATGATGATGTTGACACTGGTGAAGACACGAGAATTATGGGCGATAGTTAAAGCCTGGCCATATCCTTTACCGTTAACTAATACTTCCTCTTTACTTCCTCCATTGTTCACCACCAAGATGGCTACAGGATTACCCACTACGTCTTTTGATCCAGATACTCACCTATATAATTTTTCCACTTTCTCCCTCCCTGGAACCTTGTGCTTTGATATACCTGAGGATAATGCTATTAGTAGTAATGACTTTAACCCTTGTATTGTTCTCCAAAAGCAGGTGCAGGGTTTCTTTACATCCAGGGATTCTCCTGATGCTCTACCCCAAGGCTATAGTACGCTTGGTC
The DNA here is from genome assembly GCF_902686445.1 of Sciurus carolinensis. Lineage (NCBI taxonomy): Eukaryota > Metazoa > Chordata > Mammalia > Rodentia > Sciuridae > Sciurus > Sciurus carolinensis. The sequence goes on from NW_025920131.1 coordinate 1,939,045, forward strand.
TTCAATTTGTTAATGGTACACACATAACCATATCAATGGAATATAGGGAAGGGGCAGCCACCTTGATTACAGGACTTATACCTTACAAATTACCACTTCCCACTAATGGATTTAAAACTCCCATACTTTTTCCTCCATGTAATCCAAAATTTTCCACACTTCCTACCTGGACAGGTTGTCAAAATGCTGAGCAAGCAGCCCCAGTTCAACATGGATTTTTCTTCACACCAAATTTTACTTCTCAGCGTACCACTGATGACTTTGATGATTATGACGGCAAATTTGGCGGAAGGCGCACTAATCCTTTTGATAACTGGTTGCTATTTACCTCGACTTCAGGATATACTAACTTACAACCTTTTTTTGCTCTTAAAGGAGAATCTTTCAGACAATGCAAATGGAATTCTAGGAAGTGGACTGGAGTTAACAGGAGTAGAGCCAAGACTACTACTAATTGTACTCAAAATCTTTCATTCTTGTCCACCCCAGTCTGTGTGTTCCCTCCTTTTATGTTTTTACTAACTAACACTAATAGCACAAACCTTAATTGCTCTCAATCTAGATGCTACCTTTCTCAATGTTGGAATGCTGCCAATTTCTCCCGAGCGGTCATCATGCGAATCCCTACTTTTCTGCCTATGCCAGTTTCTGTTACAGATGATGAATTGCCAGTATTGCTTTCCAGAAATAAGAGGGATTTTGGAATCACCGTAGCAGTCATTACCACCGTAGTTGCATCAGCAACAGCAGCCGCTGCAGCAGCTGTAGCCTTGACGACATCAGTACAGTCAGCAACTTAGCTTAATGATGTGGTCCAGCAGACAGCTACTGCTCTGTCTACTCAACAAACAGTGGATCAACACCTAAAAGCAGGACTACTTTTGGTGAACCAGCGTGTGGACTTACTTCAAGAACAGATGGACCTTTTACAGGAACTGTTAAACGTGGGGTGTATTTATCATCTGCCGGGACTGTGCGTTACACCTGTAGCTTATCATAATCTTAGTTATGCAGCAAATTTGTCTAAAATCATATCTACTCAGCTACGTGCCAATTGGTCTTATAAATTTGATAATCTTACTGCCATTCTTAGATCACAAATTGTTAGCCTTAATTCTACTAGAGTTAATATAGCCCCTATATCTGAAATGCAAAATTGGTTATCCTCTTCTTTCAGTTTTGTAAAGCAATGGGCAGGAATGGGAGCATTGTGTATGTTAATGATTATTGCAATTATCTTCCTCACACGCTTTATCATGCGTATACGCCAAGTTCATGCCAGAGATCGCATCATTTTCCATCAAGCCATGATGGCCTTAGAGGCTGGCAGCTCTCCTCAAGTCTGGCTGAGCATGCTGGACCGGTAGTCAATGACGGGTAAGGAAGGAGGTAACCTCGTACCGACCTAAGACAGGAGCTGTAGCATGCTCTGCAGTTATCCGATGACGGGTAAGGACGATGGTTGACCACTCCGCCTAAGACAGGCACGGTCCCGAGCCAGCATTCTTTTAATAAATAAAAAAGGGGGAGCTGTCGGGGTACCGCGGACCCCCAGCCCTACGATGCGGCCAAGATGGCGCCTGGCAATGTGCCAAGGAAGTGCTGAGAGCAAAACCAGGTACCTCCAGCAGACTAATTCTCTGTGCAACAAGTGGCGTTATTTGAGGAAGTTAATGTGATTGGCCATGGGTCCTCGTGGACACTGCATGCTTGCTATATGCACACTATTATGCTCCATTACTGTCCATGCTTTCTCCTCGTGATCTATAAGCTGATTGGTTGTTGTATGTAATGTAAGGCCCTTGCAAGAGCGGCCGTGCGCGGCCAGCCAGAAGTAGCAGATAGCAGAAAATAAAGAACTTACTCCGATCCGGTGTCGTGTCTCTCTGTGGGCGGGGAGCGCGATAGAGACAAGTCACTTTAATCAATTATTAGTGTTGTTTATCATCTCAGTGTCATCAGCTAGCACTCAAGAACACAGGCCTATATAGGGAAGGTTATATTACTGCTATTTTCATGAGTAGTATCTTTGAATACAAGGTGAATAAAAGTGAAATTTTTAAGGGAATCCTCAAAAAATAAGTGTGACAATTTCAATATTTATGCGAACACTGTCAATGTTGTGAAGTAAAAAACAGAAATATTGACTTAAATTTCTCTGGAATTTTAAGCTATTTGAAAATTCTCCTCACAAAACTGTAATTTTACTTTTTTAAAATTACATTTGATTGTGAATCATGGAGAATGACTATTTTAAAAATAAAAATTATTTTGAAAATGTTATTGACTACGCATACACAGAAGCACTGAAAATAAGAACTGCTAACGTCTCTCCAACTATCTTTATATATTTTATATATGTTTGTTATCTATTTTTACTACATATTCAGACATACATATAAAAATCATCTTATTAAAGCTATCTACTTGGTGCTTCTTTCCTTTAGTTTTGTAGGCTTCAATTTAATTCTAATGAAAAAACATATTCTGTGCTCTTCTTTTCTTACAAAACACATACCTATTCTAGTCATTGAAAAAAAAATTAAGTTAAAAAAAAACTACCTAAACATTTGCTTTCAATTAGAAGAGAAGTTGTAAATTGAGGTAACAAGAGGCAGAGAAAATGAGTAGTTGACAGGTCACTCTTCCAGTCTCTCTGCTCACAGGAATTTTTGACTACAAACAGTGACTAAGTCCAGTGAACCATAGCACTCATTTAAGGGTATCTTTATGTGGAATTTTCCCTCATCTATGTTCTGTAGAAGATCCCAAAATGAGAACAGTAGACAATATTTGCCTGTATATTCCAAACAGCATACTAATTGGGCTTTGGAGATAGATGTGTCAAAATTAAAGTGATACTTTTTCGGTGTGCTGTATCTACGCACTTGATAGTTCATTCTCATTAGTTCTTCCTTTCTCACACTTTTGCTCTATCCTTATATGTGGCCTTAGGCCCGTTTTCACCTTCCATTTTCAAACCAGTATTTAGTGTGTCTATTTTAACCATGACATTGTCTGTCTTTTATATATACTCACACACTAAATAAAATACTACAAAAATATAATACAACCTCTTCCATGAGCACTATACCACACTCCTCAGCCTGTGCTGTACTCTTGCTTCTTGAATTTCTGGATGTCCTCTAATCATGGTAATTTATTGAATTCCAAGCCTTGAACACAGTCCCTCCTGCTAATGTGGTTAATGGCTTAGATTCCTGGTGCATGTAAATCTTGTTATTGTCATTTGTGTTGGTAGAATAAAAGATGATGCTTAAAATATTTAAAAACATAGTTGCAAGTTCTTATAAGGTATTTACTCTTTAGTTATGAGCTCATTTAAGATCTTAGAAGAGACTAGGAAGATGGAGGTACAAGGAGTTAATTGGCAGCTTAGGATGGGAGTCATTTACTGTTTTAATCACCTTTTTCACTGCTGTAACTAAAAGACCTACAAGAACAATTTTAGAGAACATTTATTTGAGGACTCAGAGTTTTAGAGGTCTCAGTCTACAGATAGCTGGCTCCATTCCATAGGGTTCAAGGTGAGGTAGGACATCATGGAAGAAGAATGTGGTGGAGGGAAGTGGCTCAAATAATGATCAGAAAGCAGAGAGAGATTCCTCTCACTAAATACAGGATATGTACCCCAAAGCCACGTACACATGCCCACCTCCTCCAGTCACACCCCACCTAACTACAGTTACCACTCAGTTAATCCCATCAAGGGAATGATTCACTGATTGGGTTAAGGTTATCATAACCCAATCATTTCACCTCTGAATGTTCTCGTATTGTATCACATATGAGCTTTTAGAGGACACCACACACTCAAACCATAACATTTGTCAGTCAGTATAAAATTTAAAAATCTTTATGACAGTACAATTTTTATTTTATGTATGGAATGAATATCAGCACATGGCATAACTGACCTTAGTGTTTCCATCCCAGTTCTTTTCTTATTTTGAATTTAGTCTAGATTCTTATTCCAATCCTTTGCAGACATTCAAAATTTATTGGAAGCTTCCCTGTCCTTTTAAATAACAATATCTTCCTTAATTAGAAATAGTAGATTACTATTAACTTTATCTTTAAAATACTTGTCTTTTCCTTTTTGTTTTTATTTTTACTTGTTTGTTTATTTGTAATACTGGGAATGGAACCCAGGGTCTCATGCATGTTTAGCAAGTACTCTATCACTGAGCTATATCCATTGCTCTTTTCTTTTTGCTTTTTGAATTAAGTTGAATTATCTTCTTTGCAAATTTAAAGGTAATTAATACTTCCCTATCTCCTCACTGTGCTATCAATGATATACTTTCATTTTTCTTAACCTCTTTCTATAAAAATTTCATTTGGTTTAAAAAAAGTTGAGGTTGTCTCATTCTCAAATAACTTTCATTTCTTTATTTCCTTATTACACTTTTTATTTATCATCTTATAACTAATTTCTATACTCATACCTCCCCATTTTATTTACCTATGAGTCTACTATATCCTAAATTTTCCCTCTATGCTATCTAGGTTCAAGCTAAGGTTTTCTCTGAAAGTCAAGATGTCAAATATGAAAATCTCCTTTTGACTCAGAAAGCACAATCTTTTCTTATTAATGGAAATTAAAACAACTCTAAGATTTCCTCTTACTCCAATTAGAGTGGCTATGATAAAGAACACAAACAATAATAGATGTTGGTGTGGGTGTGGGGGAAAAGGCACACTTTTACATTGCTGATGGAGTTGAAAATTGGTGCAGCCACTCTGGAGAGCAGTGTGGAGATTCCTCAGAAAACTTGGAATGGACCCACCTTTTGACCCAGTTATACCACTCCTTAGTTTATACACAAAGTACTTAAAATTAGCATACTACTGTAACACAGGCACATCAATGTTTATAGCAGCTCAATTCACAATTGCTATATTGTGGAACCAACCTAGATGTACTTCAGTAGATGAATGAATAAAAATACTGTGGTATAAATACACAATGGAATATTATTCAGTCATAAAGAATAATAATATTAAGGCACTTGCAGATAAATGGATGAAATTGGAGAATATCAAGCTAAGTGAAATAAGACAATCTCAAAAAACCAAAGGCCAAATGTTTTCCTTGGTAAGCGGATGATGATATATAATGGGAGTGGGGCATGGGGGTGAGAATAGAATGGAGAAACTTTAGATTACATAGAGGGAAATGAGAGGGAGGAGGAGGGTATGAAAATGGTGGAATGAGACATACATCTTTACCCTATGTACATGTATGATTACACAAATGTTATGAATCTACACCATGCACAAATGTGGAAATGAAAAGTTGTATCCCATTTGTGTACAATAAATCAAAATGTTGTCCCTTCTGTGGCACCTCTTTTCTTCCTGGCCACTGTCACATTGTCTTCCCTTGCCTCAGCTGATGCTAGCTGCCTGACCATCCCTTCTAAATGTTTTTTTATGAGGTTTTCCCCCTCTGCTGTGAATGTGATCCTGTTCCATTGTTTGACTCCTGTTCTTCCTCTCTTCTCTGTACTTTGATCCTTCTAGTCATTTTTGCCCATGACATTCTATAATCTATATACCGAGGACTACTAAGTAGTTATCTCCAACCTTGTACCTCTGCATGGAGCACGCTCCATCTTTCTAACCATGTTATTTCTGTGCCTTACAACTCTTCTCCCATCAGTATTTCAACTACTGCTACACTTCAACCTCCTGAAAAAGAGAATCGTTCTTGTCTTTAGCATTTCTCTATCTATAGCATCCTCTACATTTGATCTCACCTTCCTGACTACATATCTATTTTTATCAGTTCCCTCCTAAAATACTTCTGGGTAAATACTGTCACATTTATTTGCATGTCTTAGTCAATTCTAAAATTGGGATTCAGTCTACCATACATTCTCAACTTCAGTTACTCTCAACATTGAATGAGATGGTAAAAAATGACTATAAAATTCAAAATGTCTAAAAAAGGACATGGACTTTCACACTTCGGGAACTCTGAATATTATATCCCCCTTTGCCTGAAATGTATTTCTTCCTACCTTTCTCCAGTGTTTTAAAGCATATCTTATCTGACCTTCAAAGCTTGCTTGAAAGTCACTAATAAAACTCAAATGTTTTAAACTTCCTAATTATAGTTATATACTATGTTATCATCAAATTCATATCACTTTGTAACTACCCCTATTTCACTAAATCATCAAATTCCTTCCTTTCTCATAAGATCTGTATTCAAGAACTTTAACCTGGTTATCTGTGTCCTCATCACCTGACCTCATAGCTAATGCAGAATAGTTCAGTAATTTACTGAAAACAATTCAAGACATAATTGAGTACTATTTTCATCATTCTTTGGCATCCCTCACTTTCCCAATAGATCATTTTTTAGTCAGGTTTTTCACTGCTGTGATAAAAGGATCCAACCAGAACAATTGTAAAGGAGGAAAAGTTTGAGGGCTCATGGTTTCAGAGGTCTTAGTCCACAGAATGCTGGTTCCATTCCTCAAAACTTAGAGGTAAGATAGATCAGGGCATGAAGAGTGTGGCAGAGGGAAGCAGCTCATATCATGATCAGGAAGCAGAGAGACTTCACTCACTAGAAGCAAATATATACCCAAAGTCACAACTCCAATTCCCACCTCCTTCAGCCACACTCTACCACTCAGTTAATCTCTAACAGGGGATTAATTCATTGATTGGAATAAGACTCTCACAACCCAATCATTTCTCCTCTGAATCTTCTTGCATTGTCTCACACGTAAGTTTTGGGGGACACCACGTCTAACTCATAACAATCATTAAGAACCAACATAACCACTGAGAATCTGGCTTCCTAGAATTGCCTTCTGTGTCAGTCAACTTTCTGTCTTTGTGCCAAGATACCTGAGAAAATCAACTCAAAGAAGGAGAGGTTTATTTTGGTTCATGGTTTCAATCAATGGTCACTTCACTCCATTGCTTTGGGCTGTGGCAAGGCAGCACATTATGGTAGGGAGCCTGTGGTAGAGAAAAGATATTCATCTGATGGTAGCTGGGATACAAAGACAGAGAAAGAACAGTGACTGAACCCCAATAGTCCCATCAAAGGTACACCCTAGTGACTTAAATTCCTTCAGTTTGGCCCCACCTGTTAAAGGTTCCACCAATTCCAAATAGTCTGTGTTGACCAAGTGTTTAATACATGAGTCTTTGAAAGATTTAAGCTACAATATATTCTTGCTGTGACATTGTCATAAATCCTTCAGAAAAAGAGAACATAATCATAATGAATATTGTTAGGAGGTAGTTTAGAAGTATACAACAGGTATTTCCAAAAAACAAATGATTGCAGAGTTATTGTTCCTCTTTAAGTTCATGCACATTAGAGAGTCACTAGAAGAAAGGAAAAAATCAAATTTCATTTCAGTTTTACAAATACCATATGACCAATAATATACAGAAGAAAATAGTCCCAGGATAAACTGGAATGAATTTGCAATCTCTCCATAGTTTCAAAATATGTTAAACCATTTATAAAAAATTCAACTGCTAGAAATTCACCACATAATTTAAGACTCAAACTTCTACTTATCTTTACTTTACTCTAATATGTACCTTTTATTTCCAAGGAAGCTAGGCAGTGCTTTATGCCCCATTATTTTCTGAATTAGTTGAGAAGGATATGATGTTATTCATCCTTAGTTTATTTATTAAAAATAGATTTGGATCTGTGACAAATCTCCATAGTATAAATATCTTAACTAAATATATGAAAATATGTCATGAAATTTAGATGTTTAAAAGTAGTGCAAAATTAAAATCTCTATAGTCTTATAACTTTGAATAATTATTTTGTCACCATCTATTTATATAAATGACTAAATAATATATTTCATATTAAATATATATATCACACTCTACTTATTTTATAGGCTATTTTTGTTGATAAAAAAGTTGAAACTCATGTCAGCAGATACTTAAGATATATTTTATCTAGTTACAAAATTAATTGAAGCACTATTTAATTGTTTTTGTATTTAAATAAAGATAGATAATGATGATTATAATGAAATGAAGGGACACTGGTTGGTCAAAGTTCAGTACTTGAGATTAAAGATATGGGAATTTTATCTTCTCATTTTACGATCAAAACTTTTGTCCATAATGGTCAACAATAAGAAACTGACTCCAATAGTGTCATAATATGGCTCTGTGCTTTTATCTCTAAGTTGCTCACTTTGACCAATGTCTTAAAACCCTGAACTACTCCCCACATCAGTCCCTTTTCTATTTTGGGTTCAGCAGTCAGTGAGTATGGAAGGCATGGCTTTGATCCACTCAGCTCTCCCTAGAGATTAGGTTGTAAGTCAGCATATAGAAAATAAAGCACTTTTGCAAAAGCTTTTGCTCTAGTTAACACACACACACAAAATAATAAGACTCAGTATGTATTCTCATTGAACTTATCTCTATTTTTTTAGTCATTTTTTTATCTTACTGTTTGCAACAACTCTCATTTCTAGTAGTATGTTTTTTTTTTCTAGTAGTATGTGAGCAACAGTTTGCTGGATTATTCTGCCATAAGTAGCTGGGCCAGTTGAATTACAGTTAATGGCTCAGTGTTAGCATATTAATTGCAGCTCCCATGATACAGAACAGAGGACTTGGCTAGCAATCACACAGAATTAAATTCCATACTAATACAATGCTAAATACTTGCATAAAATTGAAATTTGCTGCTAAAATTTAATTTCCTTAAAACCACTTGCCTCTTTGGCATCACAAAAATTTAAACATCTGAATTTATTTTCTTTGGTTAATAATTTATTCTCAATTATGTGAATTTATAGATGTAGTCACTATACTATTCTTCTGCACCAAAACATGTAAAGAAGACAAAACTTGTTGCAGATAACAATTTAATATTAACCTAAATTCTTCCATTTGGACTCCTTGTGTTTTAATATGCTAATTATTTCATCTAATTTCAGGTCTTCATTCCTTTATTCAAAAATATTTGGTGCCTGCTTCATACTAAACATGATTCTAGAAACTGATGAAAAGAGAAATGGAACTCAAAAGAGAAGTATTTTGGTGTCATAGAGTTTATATTCTAGTGCATAGAGGCACATTTAATTGTAAACAATGAATGAAAAAAAATATTCTGTTTCCTCATGCTATGATAGAAATCAAGGAAATAATTGTGTCAGTTAAAGTCCCTCAGTAAACTGAGGCATGCTTAAATTTGATAAGCAGATTCAGGAGCAATCAGAGAATTTTATGTGTTTGTTTCATTGTTTTGTTTTCAAGAAGGGATGATTTGTAAATGCGTGAGCTTCATGGAACCACAGGAGATGGTGAGATGGCCTATAACTACAAAATTGGAGTTGTTAACCAAAGGCATAAAGAGAAGAGTTGTGCAAAGTCATCCAGCACACAAAGACCAATGATCTTCTCTGAGTGACACAGTTTACAGAGACCTCATAGGAAAGGAATTAGAGTAATCCATTTCCTGGCTTTGCTTCAACTCTCACTCTGACCTGCCAGAATTCCTCACAGGCTGAATTCCACAAGGACCCAAAGGTTCATGTGAGTCTTCCCAGGAAGAAGGCAAGGGAGAAAATGTAGACTGGATCTGGAGGAGCGAATACAAGAAATCCAGTAAAGTGATATAACGTGGTAACTTGGTGGTTGTGGGGAGGGCAGGAAAGGGGGTACTTTTGAGATGATTGTAGAGGAAGACATTTCAGAGGAGATGTTTGTCTTGACATCTAAGTAATGAAAAATGTTCTGCCAACTAAGAATCTACACAACTAATATCATGTGTTATCAACTTAGAGCAGGAAAGAATTTTGGATGTTCAAAGAACAGAAAAAGAAACCAGAATGACTAAAGTAGAGTAATCTGTCAAAGAGTGCAAAAGGTGAGGTAGAGGTAGGAAGGGGATGGTTATTCAGGCTGTTCAATAGACTTGGATTTTATGGAAGTAAGTGTAGAAGTTAGGGAAAACCTAGGAGGCTACTGTAGTATCTAGGATAGGTATAATAAGTGTTCCTTTGGAGTCAAATATTATAAATGAGGCATTTCAGTGTTGTAAACCAAGGTACTGACCAAGGAGATAGGGAGAAATGGACAGATGTGAGATATATTTTGAAATTAATAGGTTTGCTGATAGATGGGATGTGGGAGATGGGGGAAATAATTTTGATTCCAAAAATAGATTATATGATTCATAAATTACTGAGATGAAGACTAGAAAGCATCAGTTTGATGAGGAAGCTCTGGATATATCTTGGTGAAGCTAAGTGTAAAATATCTAAGAAATATAAAGCTGCAGGTGTCAAATTAGTTATTTGCTCTAGAAGTCTCTAGTGCAAACTTGAGAACAGGAATAAGCGTAAATTTGTTTTTGGAGCAATGATATCTAAAGTTATGGAACTGAACATGCTTAACCAAGAAAAGAGTGCAGAATTTGAGGAAAGAAATATCTCAGAACTCAGCTTTGAGGTTTTCAAAAATGTTAAATTAAATGATGGAAAGATCACTAGGGAACATTGAATCCAATTTCCTTGCTTTGGATAAAAAAAGCTACTTAAATTCTTTAGGGTCACTGTGCTGTTAAATAGCTGCCTGAGATTAAAAAGATTTCTTGTGATTCCAGTAGCATGTTCTCAGCAACACAATGTGACCACCTCCCAGTAGGGCATATAATTTTCCTTTAACATATGATCCTTTTATTAAAGTATTTCAATTTCCACTTGGAGTTCAAAAATATGTTAAAAGCAGAAAATTGTACTTAATTGTCACTGGAAAGATAGTTAACTTGAGAGATAATGGTACTCTCAGTTTTATTATTATAATGAATTTCCTTACTATACTGGGCATGTCAATATATTAGAGATATACTAATATCTGTATCAAAGAAAGTGAAATAAATGTTATTAACACATCCAAAGTGAGAACAAGAAAATGAGAAATGACACTGATTTGCTATGGAAACATGGAAAAATGTAATGAACTGAGACATTTTCATACATATACATGTATAAAGTAACTGAGCATTAGATTTGTGCCTGGAAATGTGCTAAATGCAGAAGACAAAAACAATGCATGAAGGGAAGATTTTGCTGTCAAGTGCTTAAAAAGATGGGAAATAATTGTTAAAAGGTTTAAGTGAATACATACATATGCAGTGATAGGTGTATGTAAATTATTATGGGAAAGGCTGAAATTTGGAAAGAAATATGGAAATATTTCTCAGAAAATAATGCAATCACTGTGGTTTTTAATAGCAGAGTTCAGGGTGGTGATAAGGAAAGGAATTTTCAATCAGGAAAGTAGCAACAGAAAAATAAGAAGGTGTGATGTTATAGTAAGACCCTCCTCAGAACTCAGCAGTCTCCTTTGATTTGAGAAGGAACTGTTCCTGTATCCCAGTGATAAGTTAAGAATCCTTAGTAATGGTGCATTTGCAACTAGGAGAATGCCATACTTCATCAGACAAAAAGATGATTCTCCCAACACAACTAATTGCAATGATGATGATAAGGAGAACCAAACTGAAGTTCACTTTAGTATTATATATTAAAAGGATATTGTAAAATGTAGTAATTCTGTATGAGGAATGTGTTGATATACAGATAAGGAACTAACATTCAATAACTAGAGAACTATCTAAATATGTTCATGTAAATTTCACATGCAATTATAAATCATTAACATTATTTTTTAAAAAGAATGAGTTCATAACTACAACCTGTGTTACACATGCATGTATGTACACATATGTACCTACGTGTGTACATATGTGTACATGTATATAATGCTATAAAAAAGAATACCTACTTAGTTCTCATTTGTAAATTAGCAAAGTATTTCAGTCTTTACTTGGATTTTTCAGATCCCTTAGTGGATACTTTAGTGATAAATATTGTATACCATTCCAAATTAGTTTAGTTCAAATATAATATGGAATTTTAAGGAATTTGGTAAAGCACATACCCATTATATGAATTTACTCATGAGATAACTATTACTTCTAGAGAACAAGGAAGAATATTCATTTATTTTAACTTCCATGCTTTCCTGCATTGTAACTCTTTATTAATTATAGGGATAAATGGCAGCAGTAGAGGTAAATAAAAAATTATCAATACCAGGAAAAGTAAGTTTAACTTGTAATGAATTACAAAGGTGCATTTTCAATACCATCACTTACTCTCTAATTTTCAACCTACTGCCTTCCCTGTGTGAAAGCAAGATCATCAATCAACTTTAGCACTTTATGTTATATATTTCTCCCTGTCCTAATATTTATAGGTTGTATAAAAATCACCTGCCTTCATGAAATTTACAAATCAGTAAGGGCATGTTGTTTCTAAAGGTTAACACAATTATGTCAGTTAAAATATATTTAGAAAAACATAATAGTGAGAGTGTTGCCATGTATCAAGAGAGAAATATATATTCCTTAGTGTGTGTTTGTGTGTGTGTGCACAGAAAACACATACAAAAATGCATAGGCATAGACAGATACATATATATATATATATATATATATATATATATAAACAAATAAATATATATATTTCACATAAATATTCAATCTCTTGTTTGATGCTTGCTACTAATGTAGGTCAATATGTCTAGAGAATATCAAACCAGACTGTGTGAAATTAAAAAAAATCAAAGTTGGATGCCCCATTAGGATGTTCAAACACTTAGAGTTTTTTTTTTTTTTTTTTTTCAAGAGAATGTCATAATGTCCTATTTTGTTTCATAGTCACTAGAATATTGCTGGCCACAGGGAATTTTTACAAAAGAAAAGGCTCACCACCAGAGATGTGCTTTTATTTTTCCTTTAGTATATTGTTCATGGCTTAAATGACACTGTAAGAAAACTCTTATCATATGTGGGAAATACAGGAACTTAAGATCCAATTGGAGTGCAACTTTTCACTGTTATGCAGTTTTCCTTGAGCATTTGTTTATCCTTAATCCAAGAGGACAAAACTGGTAAGAATAAGAATTAAGAAAAACGTTGGTCACTTTATAATAGCTACAAAGCTATTTATACTGGCCTGTCAGTTAAAATTGTGGTAGGGATTCCTAGAAATACAATGACTTTTATTCCCATTTTAGAAAGGTTTTGAGGGTATATGTGCATGTGTGTGTGTGCTTTCCTCATAAACTTTCCATAACTATTTAGATTATATAAAATTGCATCTCTAAAGACACTGCAAATAATTCATAAATATGTAAAGTGCAAGTAATATCAAGATATATATCAATGGAAAACAATGATTAGATAGTGTTTACTACAAAATATAGAATACTGTTTTCAATGATTTTTATTTTGAAGGACATAACTAGCAGAGAGTGAACAATAATGAGAACTTGTTATATGTTTAGAAATCTATTCTTGATATACAAGATGTGGAACCATGGGGAAATCTGGCTCAAGCATTCCAGTTTTGAAGTGTAGTCAACCTTGCTTCTCACGAATTTTGTCAAATCCTTCCCAACATAGATATAAGAAGATATTTTACCCTCTAGGATAATCAGTTTATAATTAAGTTACATAGGAAGAAGGAAATAAAAATTTGCAGCCTCTGCAAAGGGATCTTCAAAGAAGTCTAAAAGAAAGGAATTGGAAGGGCCTCCTCCATTGCATATCAAATACCTAGTATAAAAAAAGAACTAAAAGTGTCTGGATACAATTGACAGTGGGGAACTCACTTGTCCAACCCTCTCCTGGGATGAAATTTGTTATGTAAATTAAATGCACAGATAACATTCATAAGGATTATTTTAGAATATAAATTTAAGAAAGATTCCAAAACTAGAGAAGTTAAAAGAAAGTTATAGGTATTGGAAGTATATTTTACAGAAAATTAGAAAGTAAAAGTAATGTTTCTCATTGAGAAACTATTTTGTCTGGTAAAGTAATAGTAATAGTCTTTTTCAGGATGAAAGCTAGGACAAAAATAAGCTTTAAACAAGTTGTAAATGTCTAAGTACAGAAGATTTGCATAATGTAAATCTCAAAGAGTTTGTGTTTGTAATTAAATTGGCTATAATTTCCACAAGTTTATTTGAATTTAATGTATTGATATGTAGCAAAGTCTGAGATATTGTTCCTCTCTTCTCTAAGAACATAATTTTCTTGTATCTGTTAAGTTTTGTCACTTAGGGAAACTAAGTCTTAAAGGAATTAGGGTTTGTACCTGTTTTAAAGTCTTTTAAATTATTACTTTGTAGCTAGTTAAATAAGCAACTTATTTTATGTTACAGCAATATTGTTATACACTAAATATATGTGACTTGCTATATACTTGTATCTGAGAACTCTATCCATAAGCTTTGTCTAAGTGTTATGTAAAGTTTATAAAATGAAAGTGTATGTAAATTTACCAGCAAGATAACCAACAAGTACTCTCTTTTATACATGGTATCTGACATAAAAGGGCCACACTGTCAATTGAAGACCTGTCTTATATCTGTTTGCTTTGGCTGAATTCATTTGTGATCATTAACACTGTTTCTTAAATGAAGAAGAGATTTAAGGTTATCCTTTGATTTTTGCTAATACATCTAACCCATGCAGACCTGTGATTATTGTTACCACATACTAGGGGTTTTTGAATTGTACTTTAAAAGTTAAATATAGTTAAATATAAAGCTTAGGGGAGAGCACCTTGTCAAGTTTGTGTTCTCCAAACTAAATTTATCTGTAGCAATAGTCTTGGATTTGAATACAAATAATAAATTTGGTTGGTTTTTATTCATGTCATTTGATGTTCTATAACTGGATAAATTAACCTGTTTTCAATAAGTTATATATACAATTTTGTGTTACTTTTCATACTGGAATAGGAATTTAAATGTATTTTTAGAAAGTAATAAGGAAAGCCTGATCTGTTTAAATGTGACATCATAAAATAGGAAAGCATTTTGCCACTTTTTTCACAAAAATAAACTTAAAAGCTCTTAGCCTTTGTTTAACTCATATTTTGATGTAATGTTATATGATTTTTTTTTTTTAATAGCCCCACCTTATCTGAGATAAGGTTTTGCCTCCTACCTTACTCCATGTTAGACTGGCTCCAAAATAGTCTAGACTTGAGCTCATTTACAGTTGTGTTCAAAAGAACCAAATTTGTTGTAAAGATTACTGTGATTTCAAAATAAACAGGGGCTATAACACATAACTAAGAAAAGGTTTAAGGTTATAAAAATTATTTTACTTATTTCATAGCTATTACACAAACTGCATATGTTTTGGCACTGTAAATTTCATTTTGTGTTTTCCTTGTAAACTTTGTGTTGCCTGTTAGTGTTTTGCAGAGGTACTGCTTCTAATTAAAAAAATAAAACCCTGAGTTAATTTGAGATAATAATCATCACCTATAGGACAGATAGGATATATTGCTGACTTACTGATTCCAATTTAATAAAAGGGGTAACTGTGAAATTTTAGATATTGAAGTTATAACCTTTTACTCCCACTTTAATACTAGTGAAATTGGACTGCTGGATGTTTAAAACCAATCACTTAGAGACCAAAGTGAAGGAAGTAAAAGGTCCAAGGAAACATTTTGTAGTCAACATTTTGGCCTTGCCCCCTAAGGTCAATTAGGACCCAGAGAATGACAGGAGCCCTCTCTGGGCCCCAAAAGTCCAGTGAGTCACCCAATCTGCAATCATGGAGATCAAAAGGACCCTAGAGAACAGGAAGCCAACCAGTGCATATTTTTCAAAGAGGAAAGTCATTAGAGAGGGAAAGGTCCCTGACCCTTCAAAGAACAGTCACATATGGTAAACGAGACTCTGATCCATCCTGGCAGAAGGCATTGCTGGTAGAGGATAGCTAAAGGAGCTAAAAGGATTCACATAGTCCCAAGAGTGATCTCTGAGAAATCTTGACTGACCTTTAAGAGTAAGTAGGAACTTGGCCTTGATAGTTTTGACCAAGTTTGGTCTTAAACACCTGGCAGGAGAGTATAGCTATAGCCTAAGCACAGTCCTACATGGACATTTAAAAGGAAAAACAATTTTTTAATGTAACTTAAGATGTACAGTTGTGTCAGCCCTACCAAAAGTAAGTAAAGCTGGAGGTTATCAAGGAAAGGTTTTTGTGTGGGAGTGCCTAATAATAATGATCACAAAGGACTCTAGAGTTGCAAGTTTTTCCTGAGTTAATTTGAGCCTGATTTCATAGATCTACAAATCTTTCTAACCACCTACATTGATAAACTTGATTTGTTTTTCACTGATACAATTATGAATTAGTGCCTTCATGGTTTTCAAGACAGGTTGAAATACTAGTTGCTGTTGTGCTAATTGTTCACAAAAAAAGTAGTGCTTTGCTGTATTTATCGTCATATTAGCATGACCCTTGTCCTATGTATGCCTTGTGCAGTCATCTGCCATCTGCCACTCTGGTCCTCTGAACTGCTCTGATGCTGAATACCCTTAACTGTTCATTTCCTACCTGATAGAGGGCAGGGACTTTGGGTTACTTCCCCCAACTTCACCCCCTTTCAGCAAGAAGCACCTTGGAGATACCATCACCCATTTTTCCATAGAATTGGAATGTAGAAATTGACAATGAGAAAATGTAATAGTGGTCCACTTCATGCTTTGAATTTAACTCTGGCTTCTCTGCCACTGCAATTGATTTTTAAGATGTATATGTTTCTTTCTCTTCTTCTCTCCCTGCTCTTCTCTAATCTCTCCTCCTCCCTAATCTCAGGGGAAAATAAGATTACCTTTCTTCCCCATTTTAGGCATAATTTTTGGTCCTTGAGTACACACCCAGTATAGGAAGGAAGTAATTAAGACTTTTGGGATGGTACCAAAAAATCTCAGAGACTATCTCCCAAATTAACAAGTGAATTACAACTCCAACAGAAAACACATGGATATAGTCTTTGAATCACCTCTTTAAAAGTTCCCTGTTCTTGATAATGTGCAGAATCTCAGTCTCTGGGACAAAGTCCCCTGTGTTTCTCCTTTGCTAACAAAGCAATAAAACTTCCCTTCCTTTTTCTCAAAAAGATAAAAAAGGAAATGATAGTAGTGTAGAAATTGATCTCAATAACACAGTTTAAAGTTATATAAATGCAAAAATCATTGTCAGAAAATAAAGAAAGAGAATAAATAATACAAAAAAGATTAAGTAAAATGGAATTATAGTTCAGTATCTAGCTGAATAAACACTATTGACTGTACAGTATCTGATCACTTTTATAAAGAATATTCCCAACTAATTACTTTTGCTATCACATTGGTTATCTTACACACTCAGATTATTTTAATATACCCTTTGAATTGTTACATAAAAGATGATCATTGCTCTCATTTTGTCTGTCAGTGTGTTATTAAAAAATTTCAGAAAATCACCACCTATCCTCATATCCTTCTTTTAAGATCAGTGATGTAGTTCTGGATAGAATGAAGACATTCCACAATTATATTCAGATCAATCTAAATTCTGTTATGTAAAAGACCTAGGTGCAAATAGAGATTTGACATTAACATTAATTAAGACATAACCTCTGCCCTAAAAGGGATCTGTTCTAACAGTAGAATCTAAAATATGCATTATTATCTTTAACAGAAGATAGAGTATGGGAATGTAGAAAAAGAGGGTCCAATTACAGAGGCTCAGAGAATCAACTCATCATGGAAGTGACACTTGATCTGGGTCCTAGTAACTGATTAGCATTTCAGTAGATAGAAATAGCATATTTCTGATACTAGAGAAGTAAAAATTAAAATTAAATGAGTGAATGTGTGCTGCCCATTATAGGAGGTAAGCAATACTTGTAAAAATTGACTTCACTGAAGTGATTGTGGCAACATTCAAGTTACTTGGTCTATTCCTACCTGGAAAATACTGCCTAAGAACTTCAAACCATTTACTGAAATCATTACTGAGTAGGGTTTCATCATGTGCATTTTTATCTGATTTTTCTTTATGTGTTATATAGAGAAACAATTAGGAAAAAAAATGAATACAATTGTCTGTCCATCCATTCAAAATGCAAATGCTTAAATGAAACTTACAGGAGGAAATACAGTTCTTAGAGCTCTAATTTGTTAATATCTGTTGTGATAAATCCTAATCAGTGCCTAGGAAAGTTTGCAGTGAGATAAGAAGGACTCTAAAGAACATACAAAGAAGGAAATAGAAAGGGGAAGCTGGTACTGCCATTAACTTCAATTCGTAGGTGAGAATCATAGCAGAACAACCTTGGTTGGAAAGTAAAAGAATGTGCTTATAAAGCATCTAAAGAAATCCATCTGCACAGTGGGTGTGCAACCTATTCTATATATTCCCCCTGATTGTGCCACCCTTCATTGTACCTGGTCTGCTACCACCAAGAAGATCCTGAGCAATAAAATGTCCAAAATCTCTCTATTGAGTCCTCCAAGTTATTTGCTTAGGATCAGTAAACAGCAGACTTGGGACATTTGCAGTCTTGGAGTTGAACAATATCAAAGAGAAAAGGCTGTGATTTCCCAGTCCACAATCCTAATATCAAGATTACAAATCCATTTTCCCAAGGTAACAGATCTTGTTTCTTTTAAGATTTACAAGGTAATATATGAATATGTCATTGGAAATAATTTTTAAAATCTCCATAGGTATCAATAAAATTAAGACAATGTCTATTTTCTACTAGTTCAATCCTATTCCATACCCATTGTTCATGAATATTTGTGATGCATTCTAAGAGTGTGTATTATGCAGCATATTTTTTATAAATATACACATATCTTTATGTAAACATGTACAGACCTTGTTGTTATATACCTTTAAAATTCTTTTTTACTTAATTCCATTCCATTGTTCACTTTTCTGAGTGATTATTAATTTTTAGGGGTGCAGTTCTTCAAGTATGATTTTTGGTTTGGAATTAAAAATACTTAACAAACTTTAACTGCTGATTTTAAAAATATCTAGCTTTTGGTAATCATTTTTTTTTCAAAAAAATAACTTTAAAATGGATTTATATTAGCCTATTATATAAAATGTTACTTTTTTTATAACATTTATTCTTTAACTGATTCTTTCCTTAAATTTCTTAGATGCAACTAAATACTATTTATAACATAGTATTTATCCTCTTGTCCATGTTTACATGACAATATTTATGAAGACAGATACATCTTCATATATATTTACATATTCCCAACTGTATATACACTCACAAAACTTGGTCATTGTTTCATGATAGTGTGTTTTATTTAACTTGATTTTGGGATATTGCTTTTATCATTCAATAATATGTTATATAGTCTCTTCTAAATAGAATTGCTTAGCCTCTTTAATTCTTAAAATTTTATTACCTATTCTTCCATATTTACTATTTCCAAAGAAATGTAGATACTGATTCTACTGAGCCTGTAGTTGGAGGTTGATTTATTTAGAATAACACTTTAGTATTATAGTGCCCATTGTCCAAGAAAATTGTATTTCCATTTATGTACAAAATTCTGCAAGCTCCCAAGGAAGAGTTTCCAACATTTTTTATTAATATATGTTTTGAAAAAAGTATTCTTATGTTATATGTTGTTTAATTTTATTTTACTCTTGTAATATGAATAATTACATTGCTGTTAAAAGTAAATTCTTTCACATTTTAAATTTCATCATTCAAATCACATGGACATATACTTATTGTATAAAGACAACCAAATGAGAAGTAAATCAAGCAACAGTGAAAGATGTCTTGAGGATTTCCAAAATATACAACTCCCCTTTAATTATTCAGTTTCTAGAACTTGCTAATTGCCTGTAATCTTTCTATATATTTAATGTCTATCTATGAACAAAAAAACCCTGACTTTCATGAGCGTGTACATATTTGTGTGTATATATATGTATTTTATATATATTTATATATTTATATATATTTTTATTTATATATACAGATATATTACATATGTATACATACAAAAATACATTTTTATATATATAGATATATATTCACATGCACTTGTAAACTCATTTGTTAATTTTATACATTTAAATTATGAAATTAAATTATATATTACACATGTTCACATATCTGCATGTATTAATACATTTAAATATAGATCTGTGTATCAGATTACTTGTTCACATAAACATATACAGATATGTTTGATATATCTCCCTTTCTTATCTGTGGAGTGACACACCTTCCAAGACATCCCCTGAAGTAGGTATAGATAATGCCAAACTCTATGCAGACTATGTTTTTTTTCCCATATGCCCTGAAGTATTGTTGCACAGTACCAGAGTCAATCTATCTTTCTGTGTTTTATGTTCTGGTGCCTTCTTTACATACTACTCTTGTGCTTTGCTGCTATTAATACATAAACTAAAGGTTACATGACCTCAAGCACTGTGCTAACATGACAATCTACCTGATGACCAATAAGACTAGAAATGAACTGAAAGCAGGGTAGTATAAAGAGGTCTGATACATTGGACAAGGGATTTTACATCCTGAGTTGGATGGAATGGGATAGTGTGAGAGTTCATCATGTTACTCAGAATGGTGTGCAATTAAAAACTTCTGAACTATTTCTGGAGTTTTCCATTTATGATTTCCAGAATACTATTAACCATGTATAAAGGAGAGCACAGAAGGTAAAACCCTTAGATAAAGGGGAACTACTGTAGAAGGATGATGAAATGTTCATTTTCTGCAACATATTTTTCTTGTAAAATTTTCTATTTTAGTTCAACCTTATTTGTTATAATGATTGCAAGCCATTAATACTATGATTTACAGTAATAGTCTATTAGTATGAAATATTAGGTAATTTTCAATTTTTTTTGCTTCAAAATAAAATGCCTTTAATAAGCTTTATCTTGTTTAGTATTGCTTTGTACTGCTGACTCAATACACTAATGTGTGAAAACCAGAGTTTTCAAAAAATATAGAATAGGTATTCTGGAAAATGTTTACCTCAATTCACATGTACACTTTTTTCCTTTAATTATTTATTTTTTTTAATTTTTTACAGACTGCATTTTGATTCATTGTACACAAATGGGGTACATCATTTCATTTCTACAGTTGTACTCAATGTGGATTCATATCATCATGTAATCATACACGTACATAGGGCAATGATGCCTGTCTCATTCCATGATTTTTCATACCCGCCTCCCTCTCATTTCCTTCTACATAGTCTAAAGTTCCTAAATTGTTCTTTCACTCCCCATCCCCCACCCCCATTATATATCATCATCCACTTATCAGAGAAAACATTCAGCCTTTGGTGTTTTGTAATTGACTTATTTCGCTTAGCAGGATATTCTCCAATTCCATCCATTTACCTATAAATACCATAATATTATTATTCTTAATGGCTGAATAATATTCCATTGTGTATACATACCATAGTTTCTTTATCCATTCATCTGTTGAAGGGCATCTAGGTTGGTTCCACAATCTAGCTATTGTGAATTGAGCTGCTATAAACATTGACGTAACTGCGTTACTGTAGTATGCTGATTTTAAGTCCTTTAAGTATAAACCAAGGAGTGGGATAACTGGGTCAAAAGGTGGGTACATTCCAAGTTTTCTGAGGATTCTCCACACTGCTTTCCAGAGTGGCTGCACAAATTTTCAACTCCACCAGCAATTTACAAGTGTGCTTTTTCCCCACATCCACACCAACATCTATTATTGTTTGTGTTGTGGGTAATAGCCATTATAATTGTAGTGAGATGAAACCTTAGAGTTGTTTTAGTTTGCATTTTCTAATTACTAGAGATGTTGAACACTTTTTCATGTTTATTAACCTCCCATGTGTCTTCTTCTGTAAAGTGTCTGTCCAGTTCCTTTGCCCATTTGTTGATTGGTTCTTTGTATCTTTGGTGTAAAGTTTTGTTAGTTCTTTATAAATTTTGGAGATAAGTACTCTCTCTGAAGTGTGTGTGGAAACAATTTTCTCCCATTCTGTAGGCTCTCTTTTCACATTATTAATTATATCCTTTGCTGAGGAAGAGCTTTTTAGTTTGAGTCCTTCCCATTTATTGATTCTTGCTTTAACTTGTTAAGAAAGTCTGATCCTAAGCCAAGACGATGAAGATTTGGACCTACTTTGTCTTATATTTGGTGCAGGGTCTCTGGTTTAATTCCTAAGTCCTTGATCCATTTTGAGTTGAGTTTTTTGCAGTGCAGGGTGAGACATATAGGTTTAATTTCATTTACTGCATGTGGATTTCCAATTTTGCCAGCACCATTTGTTGAACAGGCTGTCTTTTCTCCATTGTATGTTTTCGGCTCCTTTGTCTAGTATGGGGGTAACTGTATTCATGTGGGTTTATCCCTGTGTCTTCTACACTGTACCATTGGTCTACCTGTCTGTTTTGGTGCCAATACCATGTCATTTTTGTTACTACTTCTCTGTAATATAGTTTAAGGTCTGGTATTCTGATATCTCCTGCTTCACTTTTTCTGCTCAGGATTGTTTTGGCTATTCAAGGTTTCTTCATCTTCCAGATGAAGTTCATGATTGCTTTCTCTATTTCTATGAGGCATATCATTCAAATTTTAATTGCAATTGCATTGAATCTGTATAGCGCCTTTGGTAGAATGGCCTTTTTGACAATATTAATTCTGCCTATCCAAGAACATGGGACATCTTTCCATGTTCTAAAGTTTTCTTCTATTTCTTTCTTTAGTGTTCTGTAGTTTTCAGTATAGAGGTCTTTCACATCTTCTGTTAGATTGATTCCCAAGTATTTTATTTTCTTTTGGAGGTTATTGTGAATAGAGTGGTTTTCCTGATTTCTCTCTCAGACGATTCATCACTTATGAATAGAAATACATTAGATTTATGTGTATTGATTTTATATCCTGCTGCTTTGCTGAATTCATTTATTAATTCTAGAAGTTTTCTATTGGAGTTTTTTGGATCCTCTATAGAATCATGTCATCTGCAAATAGTGACAGCTTGAGTTCTTCTTTTCCTGTTTGAATCTCTTTAATTTCTTTGGTCTGTCTAGTTACTCTGGCTAGTGTTTCAAGGATGATGTTGAATAGAAGTGGTGAAAGAGGGCATCCCTGCCTTGTTTCAGTTTTTAGGGGGAATGTTTTCAGTTTTTCTCTATTAAGAAAGATGCTGGCTGTGGGCTTAGCATAGATAGCCTTTACAATGTTGAGGTATGTTCCTACTATTCCTATTTTTTCTAGTGTTTTAAGCATGAAGCACTGCTGTATTTTATCAAATGCTTTCTCAGCATCTATTGAAATAATCATATAATTATTAACTTTAAGTCTCTTGATGTGATGAATTACATTTATTGATTTCCAGATATTGAACCAACCTTGCACCAATGTTGCATAAACCCCACTTGATCATAGTGCAATATCTTTTTAATATATTTTTGTATGCAATTTGCCAGTATTTTGTTAAGGATTTTTACAACTATGTTCATCAGGGATATTGGTCTAAAGTTTTCTTTCCTTGATGAGTCTTTGTCTGATTTTGGTATCAGAGTGATACTAGTTTCATAGAATGAGTTTGGAAGGATTCCCTCCTTTTCTATTTCCTGGAATACCTTGAGGAGTATTGATAGTAGTTCTTCTTTAAAGGTCTTGTAGAATTCAGCTGAGAATCCATCTGGTCCTGGACTTTTCTTGGTTGGTAGGCTTTTGAGGGCTGCTTCTATTTTGTTGCTTGAAATTGATCTGTTTAGATTGTGTATGTCTTTCTGAGTCAGTTTGGGAGGTTCATATGTCTCTAAAACTTTGTCAATGTCTTCGATATTTTCTCTTTTATTGGAGTATAGATTTTCAAAGCAGCTTTTAATTATGTTTTGTATTTCAATGGTGTCTTCCATGATCTTTTCTTTTTCATCATGAATTCTAGTAATTTGCCTTTTCTCTCTCCTTCTCTTTGTTAGTGTAGCTAAGACTTTATCAATTTTGTTTACTTTTCCAAAGAACCAATATTTTTTTGTAAATTTTTTGATTTGTTTCTCTTGTTTCAATTTCATTGATTTCAACTCTGATTTTAATTATTTCCTGTCTTCTACTATTTTTGGTGTTGAACTGTTCTTCTTTTTCTAGGACCTTGAGATGTAATGTTAGGTAATTTATTTGTTGACTTTTTTTTTAATGTATGAGTTCAAAGCAATGAATTCTCCTCTTAGTACTGCTTTCAAAGCATCCTAGAGATTGTGATATGTTGTGTCATTGTCATGTGTACACTTTTTTATCAAAATAAATATATTCATAAAATTGAGAAATAAAAATTCTGATTTGATTTTTCTTATTATTGCATAGGACAATTGACATCTTTAAAATGTCGATTGTTTTAATTCAGAAAAATTCCTATCTCTGTACATGAATATAATTTAGTCTTACTTTAAAAGTGAAGAAAAATTTATAACCAAGATGTTCTTTATACTACTTGGAATATTTAGCTATAGGTATTTATTGGTATGTGTGTTATGTGTGTACATACTGATATAAATAAACTGGTTTATGCCATTTCATTTTCTATTTAATACATCAGACCTTACGCATTAAATAAAAATAAATTCTGTTTAAAATCAGTGACACAAATATCTTTGCTGTAGGAATAAGTGTCTATTTAACTTTCATGTTTGCATCTTTAAGTAGATCTGGAGCTGGGTTTTTGTGCCAGTCTTGGTTAGAGCTTCTTGGCTTTGCTCCATATGCTTCCCCTGGGAAAAGTAGGTTAGCCCAAGGATTTTCCTCATGTTTTATGGCAGAGGTGCAAGAGAATACAAGGAATACACAAGTCATCTTAATGCTGGGCTCACAATTGCCACCTCAGTCTATTGTCAGATATAATTTCCATGAATGAAACTGTAGCAAAGGATGAAGAATGATAACTCTTAGTCATCTTTTCTTTACTATAATAAATGCTTTAGATAATTAACTAACAAACAGAAAATGGATGCTTTGGATACAATTTAAGAGATTTTAATCCATGATCAGTTGACCTCATTACTTTTAGTCCTGTGGTAATATAGTGAGTGCATCATGGTGGGAGAGTATGACAGCAAAATTGCTTACTTCATGGTCAGGGAGCAAAGAGACAGGGAGGAACAGGACACAATTCCACTAGCTCTTTCCAGATTATTCCCTAAAAGACCTAAAGACCTCCCTTGTAAGGCATCGACCTCCTCCCAATAGCACCAAGCTGGAGATCAAGCCTTTAACACCTTTTGAAGAAATACCTTTTGAGATATATTTATCTCAAATTATTCAGTTTCTACATACATTTATAATATTAGGAGAATTAATTACTATTTTAATTTATAATTTTCTGATGACAGATGATGTTGAATATCTTTTCATTTGCTTATTTGTCTTCCATATATCTCCTTTACTAAAGTGTCTTCATGTTTTTTCCATTAAGTTGGGGTTTTATTCTCCTTTTTTTGTTTTAAAAGTTCTTTATATAATTTAAACATATGTTGTCAGATATTTGTTTTGCAATATTTTCACACATTCTGTGGTCTGGTTTTTCATTCTCTTACCAGTATCTTTGACAAAGGAATAAATTTTTTGTTATTTCTCCTGAAATCCAGCTTATATTTTTTCTTTCATTTATCATGCTTTCTGCCTTTTCTTTTTCTTTTAGATATACATGACAGTAGAGTGTATTTTGACATATTACATATACATGTGATCATTTAATTCTACCTTATATCTAAATTATTCACACTTATTCTTTGTCATGTATTTAAAATCTTACTTTCTTTATATACCTTCATGTCAATAATTCCATTATTACTATTTATTACTTTTCAGTGATTATTTCTTTTTTAATGAAATAATTATACAGTTGTTCATTGCATAAAATTTTGGACAGTGTGAAGTTTCTGTTATTTCCTTTTCCTAGATACTTTATTTCATGCTCAAAATGAAATGATGACTTGGATAAATACAAGATTTCAGATGAGCTGTTAGTTCTTCTCAGCATTTCAAAGGCATCATTCTAATGTCCTTATTTTTAAATAATTCCTAATTGATTTGCCCTAGTAGGTAATTTTTCTTTCTTGTTGCGACAACAGTTAAGATATTACATTCTTTTGACGATCTGCTGATGTCCTGTAATGTATTTTTGGCAAAATGTTATTTTTCAGTTATCACAACTTCAGGAATTTCTCTTGTCATTAAGTCTAAGAATTTATGTCTTTGATCAATCTGTGAAAATTCTCAAATATTATCTACTTGAATACTATATTTACTTCTTTTCTAATTTATTACTTTGCAATTTTTATGACAGATGAGTTGAACTCTTTCATCAATGTTTTTTGATCTATTTAATATCTGAAGTGACTTCCTAGTTTTCACATCAGATCTATACTTATGGTTTATTAGTTGATTTTATATTTTATTTTTATCTAATTGCCCACCAAAATTTTTACCTTAATAACTATAAGGGGATGTGTATATTGGTATAAGCACTTAGGAAAATTGTTTGGCATTACTTTTTCCAGATGAAGATACATCTATAAACAAGCAACTCCCCAGAAATGTGAATTAAACCAAGCAATATTTTATGCAGAAAGTAATTCATCTATCCATAAAAAATACAATGAAAAAAATTACAGAATAAAACAAATCAACTAGAGCTACATAATGCATAAACAATGTTAAATTCAAATACACAAAACTGGACTAAAAGAAACTCTAGTTATAGAAGAATAAACAATATATGTTCATTCATAGATAGATAGATCAAAAGCAAATAAAGCTAATTAAAATACTTAGGAATAAATTCTAATCTTGCCAAACAACTTGAATTCCATTATTAATACACAGTTTAGAAGATTGGCTAATCTCTGGAAGGAATGAAATGGAAATCCTGTGGAAGGACATTCAGGTGAAGTGAAGGTTATTGGTGATGCTCTGCCTCTAAGTCTGGTTAAGGAGCACAGGGGATTTGCTGTCATAGTTCTTAATGGATATTAATTTCTACATATACATTATGTATGTGAATATGTATACATTCATATTTATCGTAAAATGAAGTGGGTCATACAGGAGATGAGAGCATGTGGCTTATCTTGGGAGATATGTGCCATTTGAAATATTAGGTATTATCTGGATCTAACTTTTGGATATTTGCTCAGCAGCTGTTGAAATGTGGAGCTTGCTTTTTACAAAAATTGTTTTACTGCCTTCTGTTCAGTCTTAATATCTCTTCTCAATATTTCAACTTAATTAACTGTAAGTTAATTAACTGTAAGTTAATTGACTGTAAGTCCCTTGTTAGTTAAGAAAATGGAAAAGGTCAAAGTTTATTAAATTAGTATACTTAATTTAGTGGTCAATTTAAAACCACTTCTTAACCTGACAAAGGCTCTGCATATTTCTTTGGGGTTAGATGCATATCCTGATGAGATTTTTATTTAAAGAGAACTCTATAAATTGCCACTTAAAAGAAAAATCCATTCTGAATTGCTGAGTTTGTTTTGTGATAATCCAGGCTTTTGCTATGACTATAATATAAAAATAAATACAACTTGTCTTATAAAACAGGAATTCAAATATTACCTCTTAACAGAAGCACAACACATTAATATACTGAGTGTAGCATTTTACCAAAGTCTTTTGCATAGTCCCTACCTGAAAAATTGCTTGTGTAGTTTTGGTCAAAGTGAATTAACCTGGCCATACAATTCCCCAGCCAAGAGCAGGTGAGTTCATTCAAACAAGCTAAAACAACACAAACTAGGAACAAAACATAACTAAATTAGCAAAAGTATTAATATGCATTTTGAGTTAGGGAAGTGATACTAGTTTGTTTTCTTGAATATAACATAATTTTGTCCTCTGATAAGTGATTGTATAAAGTTCATTTTTATCCATTTAAGTACAATGTTTTATTCATTTATACTTTTTCCTTCTTATTCTACCATGAAATAGGAAAATTTTAGTCTTCCATATTTTTGCAGGAAAATTAATTTTAGAAAGATCTGAAAGAATAATAACAAAGTACTTCTTTCATCTGTGTTAAATAAAGAAAAATATAGTAAGTTCACAACACTAAAAATATGTAATACTGCTAAAAGAATAAAAATAAATATAAGTAAATAATTGTATTTTACTTCTTCAACTCATTGAGATGTTTGTGTTTTCTGCACTCACCCTAGAACATTCACCAAAAGAAGCTGATACAGTCACAAGAATTCTATTTCACAATCTTCTAATTAGAAACTGCCAAATACAAATATACCATCAAGCATTGGGTTCACAACTAGTTCATGCTCTTCTCAATATAGTACAAATTACCAGAAAATAAATATTTAGTTAGACATATTTCCAGAAACTTATTATATGATTGATATTTGGCGTTATAAAAATGTACACTGCTATTAACATCTCACTTAATTCATGTTTTAAAAACATGAATTAAGTGAGATGTTAATAGCAGTGTACATTAATTTTTAATATGAACTATAATGACACAACTTTCTGTTAGCAATGCACTGTGGTATTAGTGTAAAGGTTTCTGGTGAATTATGACATAAACTGTTATGAAGCTATTATTGACCCAACTAAAGTTTAATGAATGAAAAATAACAGTATTTGGAGTAGATTTAGTTTTTACTGGAGAAGTGATTAAGTAGGAAAAGGAGTATAATATTTTAAAAAACACATAATAAACCTTTTGTAGTTGTAGTTATAAAACATTAAAAGTGATGCTCAAGAAATTAACTTCTTAAAAGATAAAACAGTTGTGAGTCAGGCATAGATATTTTAAAAATGGGAGGGTCAGGCTTTGAAGTTTCCCAAAGTAGTAATTATAGTAAACCAAGATATTGATTCATTAAATTTTTGAATCTGGAGTCAAAAGAGAGTTTGGAATTAAACATATTTAATGTTTTAATAAACTTGGACATTCCACTAAGCAGTACAATCTATGCAAGTTGAAACACTGACAAATGTCATGAGAGAGAGAAAGAGAGAGAGAGACAGAGAGAGAGAGAGAGAGAGAGAGAGAGAGAGAGAGAGAGAGAAACAAACAGAAACTGAAACTAAAACAGAAAGAAGAAATAAAAATATTTCCCCACAGAATTGCTTGGGAAGCAGGAACTGGATGCTTTTTCTGAGACTGAGTCAGGATGGAGATGTTGAAAGGGGGAAAAAAATCACAGAGGAATTTGTTATTTTTAGCTGGGACTCTTTTTCAAGTTTATATTTTAAGATGAATTCATAAAGTTGAAAATTTGGTCTCAACACTAAGACTGAGGCAGGAGGATTGTAAATTGGAGGCCAGTCACAGCATAAATTTCTGAGTCCCTAAGTGAGACCCTAAGCAAGTTAGTGAGACACTGTCTCAAAATGAAAAGGACTGGGGATGTTGGGGATGTGACTCAGGGGTTATGCACCCTTGTGTTCAATCCCCAGTACAATGATAATAATAATAAAATAATGACTCAACATGATCAAGTGGAATTTATCCCAGGGATGCAAGGATGATTCAACATACACAGTATATGCTAATCAAAATAGAGGAAAGAAGGGAGCATTTATTAAGATCAAACATTCCTTCATGATAAAAACTCTGAACAAATTATGTACACAAGGAAATTGCCTCAACATAACAAATGTTATTTAAGACAAACCAATAACTAATATACTGAATGGAGAAAAACTAAAAATGCTTCCTTTAAGATCTGGAATTTGACAAGGATATTAATTCTCATAAGTCTTATTTAACATAGTACTAGAAATATTAGCCACAACAATTAAGAAAGATAAATAGCTATTGTGATTTGGATGAAACTGGAGAATATCATGCTACATGAGATAAGCCAATCTCAAAAAAACAAAGGACAAATGATCTCGCTGATAAGTGGGTGATGACACATAATGGGGGGTGAGAGGGGGCAATAATGGAGGAAGGAGGGACTTTATAGAGGGAAAAGAGGGGTGGGGGGGGAAATAACAGACTGAGTCAAAAATTATTACCCTAGGTAAATGTATGATTACACAAATGGTATGCCTCTATTTCAAGTACAGATAAACAAGATGTATCCCATTTGTTTACAATACAAATAAATTAAAAAGAAAAAAAGAAAGATAAATAACATACAAATAGAAAGGGAGGAAGTCGAATGAGACGATTTGCTACACAGAAAAAAATAGAGACTCCACTCAAAGACTGTTAGAACTGACAAATGAATTCAATAAAGTTAGGGGGTATACAGTTACTCTTTTGCTAAAGTATGGAAGGAGAAGGCTCAGCATTTAATGAGAAATAGTCCATGCTCTTTTTTTTCTTTTTTTTTTTTTTGTATTGGGGAATGAATTTAGGGGCACTTAACCACCGAGCCACCTTCCCAACCTTCTTTTTTTGTTATTATTATTATTTTTGGTTATTATTATTTTATTTTGATTTATTTTATTTTATTTAGACACTGGGTCTCTCTGAGTTGCTCGGGCCTTGCTCAGTTGTTGAGGTTGGCTTTGAATTTGCAATCCTTCTGCCTCAACCTCCTGTGTTGCTAGTATTACAGGTGTGCATGACCACCTGGCTCTTTCTTCATTCTTAATACTACCATTATTATATATATTATTACTACCTTAATTATATGTGAGCAAACAGAGATTCAGAGAGTTAAGGATTATGTGAGTTGCAAGAAGACTTGTTAAGTATTCAAAAATCTGCAGATTATGTAGAGTATATGTAATCAAGATTAATTTCTACTTGATGCATACTTAGAACCTTCAGAGTGCAGGCATTTCAATGAACACACAGACACATATTGTCCACCAGCAGGAATCATTCATTTCCAAACAACTGTGTATACTCTACAAAATGTATAATGTACATTTTTTAAGAAAACTGTGAACACATGATGACATGCTTTTGCTGTTAACATATCGCTTGTGAATAGTACTCATAAATTAATAACAGTGAAAAGAACTCAAATTCAAAAAAAATCATCCATTTTTACCACATATAGGCAATGTTTTCAAAAGTAAAATAATATTTCACTATGAGGCATGTAAGCAACAAATTGCAAAAATGACAACTGAATAAATGTGTCTATCTGGAGAAGGCAGACCTAATGTTAGGTTAGTTGGTGATAGAAGCATATTCATTTTATTTCCTTATGGCAATAATTCTTGGATAAGAGTAAATTAAAAGGTAGCCTAAATATTTTTAGAAATTGTGCCTATTACAGAAGCATATTCCTAGGCGTATGTGGTACATTTTGTTAAGAAGTTTACTTAAGATGACTTACTATTTAGCTAAATGAAAGTGAGATTTAGAAAGAGTTTGTTATTATTTCATAGAATTTATTAAAATACAAATGAATATCTAAGGGAGTTGATCACACATTCCAAAATAATAGTAATACAACTTTTAATAGTTCCTTTATCTTATTGAGGAGAGCTAAAAAGTCATATCTACAGTAAATTGACTACATTAGATACAAATAAGATTTAATCAATAGATTTTTCCTGGTTCTTTAATGAAATGATCTTCCATACCAGATGTAACCTAAATTTTTTTCAGAACTTTCTACTTTTGCACACAAGCAATGAGGTTTTATTCTTTGATCTTTTAATTAATTCAGCTGATTTTTGTTTCATCAACAATTAAGCACCTGTACTACCTAACTTTGTGCTGATACACCGTGAAATTTTCAGATTAGCCACACAACTCCTGTTAAAGTTAATGACGCTACATGCTAATTGCCCATGTGCCAAGATGAAAATTGTCCCATGCTAAGCAACCCTTAAAATTCTCCATGTCTTACCCTTGCTACCAAATGCTAATAATCAAATGATACCACCTGTTTCCTTTCATCTCATATTATATAAAGAGAGTGGAAAGAAAAAGAAGATACAATAGGAAATTTTTTCCCATACAGGGAATTTGAACCTTGTTATAGTTTTGAATATATAGTTATCAAAGATAAAGATCTCTGTTTTTGCTGAAATATTGCAGTAAATTAATATTAATGTAAGATAATGCTTACATATTTTCAAGCAAAACAACATTCAATTTGATTCAATTTTTAGGCAAGATTCTACATATTGAAGGGAAATGACAAATCAGTCTCAAATAAATGCTGGTATCCTTACCAGACAGGGAACCAAAATTAAGCATTTGCCATATCAAAATCTCATGTACTTAATATATTTTTGTAATTTGGGGGATAAAGGAATTTTTCTTGAAAGTTTGGAGAAAAAAAGAGGTAAGTTTTTGGGTTGTTTTACCATTTGGAAGTAATTTTTTATAATGTTTGAAGAGGAAGTAATATGAAATAATAGGGAATTTTAAATGAATGATAATGTTTACTATTCTCAGCTAGATATACTAATCTCTTTCTAATTCTCTCCTCTATCATGTTATATTCTATATTAAGGCAGTTGCTTTGTGAACTGTTGCTTATTTCTGCATCATCAAAACTACTCTGGTGTTTCCAGCCCTTCAAGGAGGTTGAAAGAGATATACCCTCAGGCTCTGTCTTCAGCAATGTATTTATGTGCTGATGATAGCTCTCAGACTCCCTTAAAAGCTGCCTAAGACATGCAAACATTATAGTCTTGAATATACTATGAAAGCATCTATAAAAATCTTCCAGATCAGTGGTTCTCAATAGGAGTGATTTTGCACTCTCTGGGGGTTGATAATGTCTGGAAACATTTTGATGTGTCACTTCTGAGGAGCATGTTACTGAAATTTAATATGTAGAATCAAGGGATTGTTACTAAATACATACAAAGAATGGAAGAGCTCCTCACAATAAAGAATTATCTGATACAAAATTTCCATGATACCAAGATACCAAGACTGACTGAGAAAATTTTAGATTATTAAAATTACTTATAAAACTATCCAAGAGAATATTGAGTTTAATGAATGAGGCTAGTTTAGGTTAATAAGTGATTAAATGTATTTATACTAAATATAGGAAATATTGTGTATGTTGTTGCTGCTGAAATTTAACCCAAGTTCTCACTAATGGGAATATCTTTTAGAGCAGAATATTTACATCTATTTTTATAAAGTCATTTATTTTTAACTTGTGACACAGTTTTGTATTCCTTATCTGGCTTATTGTGAGAATAAGACTAAGATAAAGAGAATATCCTTTTGATAAGTGTGTTGTAGTGCTTAGCACAGGGCCCAGTACAGAGTTGACAGTTCCAACTACCTCATAATACTCCTGTTACAACTTTTTTTTTCCTAATTTCTCAAAATGGGTTTAACTAAATGTGAATCCTTCCTATAATTTCCATTAATTCACTTTTAAAAGAGAATTTTAAAAAGACCATCATTATCATACAGAAGATTCTTTGATTTTTCTCAAGATGAAATAGATAGCTTTATTTACCAGTTTATGAAATGGCTATGTAAAGTCACAGGGGAAGGGAGACTGAGTGATTTCCTTCACTGTAACCATCACTAAGAAAATGAAATACTATTACTATTAATATCCAAAGTCTAATTCACTTAAATTTACTGTTATGGGAAATAAATTGTATTACTAGAATTTTATCTGTATGGATATCCATAGATACTTAAGTGTTTTGTGCAAAGAATACCAAACAAAATGAAAACATAACAGGAATAGAGAGAAAGTATCTATCAAGTATATTTTACAAAATGTTAAATTTGATTAAAATTTTATATTATCCTAATTTAACACTTTTGTATTAGTAAACTGTACTACATTTTATGCTATAAATTATATATAAACATTTGTAGCATATAATATATATTAGATCATAGAATTATATATTGTATAGCCTTTAATTTATATTCATGAAATACATACTATTTTTCTACATAGGATAAGATGGAAAAATAGAAAATAACACTTATTCTAAAAATTAATAAGAATACTAATATACTTAAAAATTAAAAAAGAAAAATATTAAGAAATTGCCTCTCCATTTGAATATCCAAACAAGGTCAATTGATGAGCTATATGTTAAAGAAGATTACTGATAAAACACAAATGCAGTAGTACAAGAGAAATTTAAGTAAAACATAATCATGTGATGCAAGAAATAAGAATATTATGGTTTTTGAAAATCAGAGGCAAATTGGAGGGAAAAATCAAACATGCTTATTTTAAATCAATTTGAAAAACTAGGGAAATAGTGATTTTCTTGATTGAGTCAACAAATAAATGAAGGTATATTCAATTATTTTAACAAGGGACTGAAATTGCAGAATATGAAATTGCAGAAAATAAGCAAAGAGAAACAATCTATCTGTATTCTATTATTGCACACCTATGACTTCTTTATCAACCAATTTCAGTGCATAAAAGTCATTTCTTGAAAAGATGAGATAAAACATTAATGTCCAGCTGCAACTTACTTTCCTACATTTTTGTATTTGAGAAAAGCAGAATTTCAGTATGTGAGGAAAGTTAGCATAGGCATAAATCACAGCAGAATTTAAAGAGCAACAATAGCTTACAGAAAGACATGTTCCTGTCAGATTTGGAAGATTATATGCTATGTTTTAAATCTTCCTGAAAACAGGCTAACCTTTCAAAAACAGAAGCCCACATATAAGTGAGTTCAACATCTTCATGGATTAAAATAATCCACTTGCCAACAAGCAGACCAAAGCTAAAAGTAAGAAAATATTCCTCAGAGTTTCAAATTGTCTCTAAAACTTTTCATGTAATCTTATGAAACCAAGATACAGTAATTGGGATAGGTACAGACATGACAATATAACAGGAAACCAAAAGAGGAAAAAGAGAAAATAAATTTTTAAACAGGGCCCATAGGTCATTCAGATTATGAAATCATCAGACTTGGACTATGAAATAACATTTTGGAATTTTACAGCTGAAAACTCAGTAACTAAAGTTAAAAAGCATTCTGTATCTTAACACCTAATTATATACAACTGAAAATAAAATAGCCAAGCTGAAAGATTTTAGCAGAGATGAAAATGACGCAAAGTACTAGAAATCAGTAATGACTGAAGTGTAATTTTATAAACAGCAAAAATATCCTTTAAGAGTAAATGTAAAATAAAGACACTTAGATGAAAATATGTAGTTGGTCATCAGAAAAACAGCCAAGAATATACTAAGGCACATTCTTCTGGTAGAAAAATAATAATTATAAATAAAATTTCTGGTAGGCAACAAAAAGTTCTATAGATCAATGACTTACTCTAATTAATAGGTTTTATGAAATATCAAGGATATCGTGAAAAAATAAACATATCTTTTGATTTTTATCTCTTTCTCTAGTTTTGTATCTATTTAACACTTGGAAACTGTGTACATAAACACAACGGTGTGAATATAAATAATATTCTAAGATCAGTGCTATATGAAGTAAATTGTAGAATTCCTTTATATTAGTTATCCAAAGGACAGGTGGCACTTTCTAAGTCAACCAATAAATTAAGAGTGGAAGAATGTACAACTAAGGAGCAAAATATGTGAACACTTCCCCCAAACTGGCAAACAAGGAAATGAAAATAAACAGAAGGGGTTTTTTTCCCTTGGCGCTCGGGGACGCGGGCGCTTTGTAGGTTATGGCGGGCTCTTGGTCACCGGATTGTCGCCCAAGGTGCACCTCCACTTGCTGCTCCTGTGACCGCAAGGACAAATGGTAGGACTCCTCGCTGTTGAGTAGGCGGATCTCTGAAGACTCGAGCTGCTACCAGCTGCTGCAGCAGAGGGCTGGCATGTGGATCTCCGCGAGCGCGGACGCGTCTGAGGCCGGCGCGGAGAAGGCGCGGAGAAGGCGCGGAGAAGGCGCGGAGAAGGCGCGGAGAAGGCGCAGCTGGAGGAGGAGAAGGCGCGGAGAAGGCGCGGAGAAGGCGCGGCTGGAGGAGGAGGAGGCGGCTGCGGCGGAGAACCCGCTGGCGTTCCTGTGCTCTGGCTGCCTGCGGCCGCTGGGCTACTTGCTGAGCTGGGTCAGCGGCCAGGAGGACACCAACTGCATCCTGCTGCGCTGCGTTTCCTGTAATGTTTCTGTGGATAAGGAGCAAAAGCTTTCCAAATGTAAAGATGAAAATGGTTGCATTCTTGAGACTTTGTACTGTAAGGGCTGCTCCCTCAAGCTTGACCACGTATAAAGGTGCATTTCCAAGAATCTAGATTATAAGAGGGACTTGTTTTGCCTCAGTGTTGAAACCATGGAAAGTTATACTTTCGATGTATAGGGTCCTCTGAAAACAAATTATGCCTGAAGATAAAGAGCTTTTTAGTCTTGAAAGCCGAGTTGAAATAGAAAAGTCTCTAAAACAGATGGAAGATGTCTTTAAAGCATTGCAAACAAAGCTGTGTGAGGTTGAATCAAAATCGTCTTTCAGGAGTTGCAATAGCTGAACTTCATTTCATGTCTCTCATTCTTTCCCATCCCTTATTTCTTAAATGAGAGGAACTGTAGAATTATTTCTGCAGCTATATTTTTATGGTAAAGAGTTGATCGTTTCCCACATTCGAATTTTTAAGCTGTTTTATGATACTTGCTGGAATTGGAATTTAGGAGTTTGTATTTTGATATAAAACTGGGATGATTTTTCTGACTTTTCTCTGAGTCAGATACATTATTCTTGATTTCTTATTTTTTAAGAATGATGTCACTTTTAATACTTTGGACAATATTAAATAGTGAATGGTAAAATATTCAGAGATTTTTCTGCTTACTATGTGGTTGAATTTTCTTTAAAAATTAATGCTTACAGCTCTCTGGAGAACCTGTCTATTGAATTATTTGTCAGAACCATTTGGAAACTTGTAGAACAGAGTATCACATGTGTATATTAGGATTCTTCTTTATGCTATTTACTATTGTATGCTAAAAAAACTTACCAGAGCAATAAGTATCTTGAAAGGTAGGATTCTGGGGGAATTTGGGGTTTTTCAGTTTTCTATAATGTGAGACAATTATTAATAGTAATCAAGTATTATTTTTATGACCAGGAAGAGAATAAATATTAAAACAGAAAAAAAAAGAAAATAAACAGAAGAGGAAAACAACTAGGAAGTAAAAGTGATATGACATATCTAATACCAAATAAATTAGTAATCACATTAAAAATAGACCAGTTTGAACTGAGGATATAATCCAGTGGCAGAAAACTTGCTGAGCATGTACAAGGGCTCTGAGTTCCATCTCAATAACATAAAATTAGAAATTTTAAAATAATTAAAAAGAACAGATTGGGTAGGTCCATTGAACTGGTTTAATGAAAAGTTCAGCAAATTCTTTCTCTAAAGGAAATGATAAAACTGACAAAATTTGAAAATCAATTAATTAATGCTCTGGAAAATTGATTTTTAATAAAACCACAATTAAATGAAAAGAACAAGACAAAGCTGGCATGGATTTTTGAGGCTCAATTGAAGGCAGGTGTGGAATGTATTTGTGATGTAACAATTTATTCTCTAAATTTAACTACACTGAAGAGAATTTTCTGGTTACCTATTAAACTCGATATATTGAGGTTAGAAGAGGAAATTAAATCCCATTTCTATAGTTTCATGTTGGCAACTCCCAGGTACAGTACTTTCTTGCATCTGAGTTCTCAGTACGTATCATCGCCCACCGCCCATGAAGGCAATGATCACAGGTACACTGTTCTTGGTCACAGGAACAAAAGACCCTTTATTGAGGAAGTGTCTAGATTATATAGAGAATGTAAGCCTATCAGAGAGTAGTCTACCAGAAACGTCAGTCTACCAAGGAACAGTCTCCGGGCAGTTAGAAGAATCGCCTCATATACAGCAGCCAATCAGAGTTATTTCCTGAAACTTGTTTATGAGTACGGCTTATTCTGGCAAGCTGCCAGGTGCCATCTTAGAGATCAGGCCAGGGTGTGGCTCTGGGACCCTCAGAGCCCGCCCCTGACAAGTAGGACTCCTAATGATGCTTTCCTCCTATTGGTCTGAGATCCAAAGAGATAATTGAATTTTTGAGCAATTTCTTCTAAAGTACAGAAAGAAGTAAAGAAAGTTAACACTTTTTTGAAAGCTTTCTTTGACAATGGAAGCTTCTTTTGAACTGAAGTAATTCATGTGGCTGGATCAGATCTGTTGAAGAAAATAGGCTGGGCTTGTTAAGGCCCTAAGCATTGGAAGAAAATGTCTAAAACACTAACAGTAATGTAATTCTATTTATAGATTTTTTTAACTTCTAAGTTTCTCTGATCCTCACCAATTGTAATTTTTAAATGTGCAACAACTTAACCCATATTGCTCCATTAAAAGGTAATAAAAACTAGAAAAGCAAGGCAAATGATGTTAATAGTCAGAAGCTAAAATTTTTAATTCAGGCTTAAATTGTACTTGAGAATGAAATATTTAACTTTAATAAAAAGAAACATAGCTATGAAAGACAAAGAATTACCTCAGTGTGTATTTTTCTGTGAAGATTTTCTCCCACCAATAGTAATTTGGTGAGGCAGGTGGTAAAATTGGAATCCCATAGCAATTCCTGTGTACTGAGCTGATAGAGAGAATAGCTTTCTAGGAAAAGGCAGGAGGAGAAAATGCCCAAAGACCAGCATGAGGTACTGAGATACCATGGACATGAAGAGTAGAAGGTGAGACTCCTGCTTGCAGTATCAGCAACAGACAGACAGTCACAACACATGCCCTAGAATGCAGCTGAGAGAAATCCTGCCCTTCACTTAATTCTGAGACTGGGAGATATTTAAAATTAAGTGCTTCTTGTTCACTCATTCCTTTATTTTTTCATAAGCATATTTAATTTTAAAATACTGTAAAGATGGAGAAAACACCGATATATGTTTTATAAATAGCTAATATTTGTTAAATACTAAAAATCTCAGATGACTGTTTGAAGACCTTTATATTTGTTTCTTACAGCAACACAATAAACCAGATATGTGCTATATCCCTATTGTAAATATAAAGACATTTAGTCAAAACAGGTAAGTGTTTGACTAATTCTCTACATCTGCAAAATGACTAGACTGGAATTTGATAACATTTCTGAATCCAGAATGACATCTTTAAAAATGAAAGGTTCTTCTAGTAATCTTATTTTTAAATTTTCCTTTGGTTATTCAACAAGTAACTGCTAAGGCATAGTCTTCAATATGTGGACAAACCAGTGAACAACAGTGATATGATTCCTTATGATTCCTCCTGCTATGAGGAGCAGTGTCTCAGAAAATAAATAAAATTTTAGAAGTATGATCACAGAGGGAGAAATGCTGCACATACAGACTAAGAATGCAGAGCAAAGAGACCTTGCTGAGTGTCCCTACACAGTTAGCATTAGAGCCACCCCTCTTGGCCAATCACATTGTATGATAGGAGATTGTATAATAGGAGAAACTGACTTTAAAGACACTTTAGCTTACCTTTAATACACACTCCACCCACTAAAAGAGCAAAGACCAAAATGAATAACAACATTAGAAGTCATAAAAATGTGGAACTTCTAAATAAAGCATGGAGAATCACTTGGGAAAACTTTTATTCATCTTTTCTGAAGTCAGATTTATTCATACTCTATGAGTTAATAATTCCTAGATATTTACTAAACAAATAAAACCATATATCCACATAAACACTTGTAAATAATGCTCCTAGGAGTTCTTCACTTTAAAACCAAAAGTTACTCAAGACTAGAATAAATGAAAAATATTATAATATATTCATATCCTGAAACACAATTCAGTCACTAAAATCGCAAACTACTGATACATGCAACAACACAAATAAGTCTTATAATAGTAAATGATAATGTAGAGAAAAGCATAGATACATATGGATAATTTCTTTATTCTTTCATTGGTCAATGGACAGATAAGTAAGAATTCTACAATAAACATGAGACAGCAGAAAACTATTACATGCTGATTTAATTTTCTTAGTTTAAAAAACATGAACTTTAAGATCATTTGAGTATTGGAAAGAGTCAATAAGAACTTCTTTAAATCTAGTTCTTAACAATGACGTTACATCACAAATACACCCTTGGATTTCATTCTTCTCTGTGTTCATGTTCATTTGAAATGGCAGGGATTTCATGTTTGCAGTGAGTCTCATTCTTACTTTAAATGTCTTCTCTGGAATGGATGAAGGTGAGGAATGGTTTCATATTTGAATCCTGCAAGTCCCTGAAAGTCCTTATATTATAAATTATGTTTGAAACTGGATTGCTTGTTCTTTCATTGTTTCACTAATCACTTTTTCATTAATCTACTTTGCTCACTTTTTCTTTTTTAAGTGCTGGATTTTTTTTTTTTTTTTTTTTTTTTTTTGGTAAGGGGATTGAACCCAGAGGCACTTAACCACTGAGTCCTATCCTGAGCCCTTTCTTATATTTTATTTAGAGACAAAGTTTCACTGAGTTGCTTAGGGCCTCCCTAAATTGCTGAGGCTGATTTTAAACTTGAAATCCTCCTGCCTCGGCCTCCCTCACCATTGGGATTACAAGTGGGTTCCATTGCACCCAGTTCTTTTCCTCACATTTAAAAATAGGCCACCAGAAGTAGACTGTGGCACATCCACCACTGCATGGAAATCTTCACTGGACCATGGAGTTCATTAGTACAATTTCTATTTTCCTGCTACAACACACAACATAAGATGGAGCCCTACCCTCCAAATCCCAATAGTATTTTCTCCACTTTTCTGCAACTCTCACCAACAATCTCTTCACAGGCTTAAGGCTATTATCCAACTACTCAAGTCTTTGTCAGATTCCATCTTTCACCTTAGTTCTAGATTTAGGGTCACAAGTTTTAAAGTTTTCTGTTTGTTTTTAGTTTTTCATTTATTTATTTTTTTTAATTAAAGCATTCCATTTCAGGATATTCATTATTGTTCTGCTTATTAATGCCACACAATATATTACTTAAAATTAAACACTTGTTATTTTATTTTTCAGACAATTTGCTGAGTCCAGAATTTGAAAATAGTTGGGAAGTTCTTACTTGGAGTCTGCATGTGGTTGCTGTCAAATATTGACTGGGGTTGCTGTCAAATATTGACTGGGGCTTCTGTCAATTGAATGATCAACAGACTCTCCCAGGGTTAAGACTGACAACAATCTGGTGGGAGTTCATCTGAATGATCCCCCAGAGCACACACATTTGGTCTTTCTGTCATGACTGTCTTATAATACTTCATATTTCTTAAAGGATGATGAATTCTGCTAATGATTAAAAGTCCCCCCAAAACAAATGGAAGCTGCATGACCTTTTCTGCCTTACCTTCAGAAGTTATGAAATCACTTCTCCTGCATTGTGCTGATTAAATTTGCTCCAGATTAAAAGAGAAAAATATAGACACTATTCTTCAATGGGAAGAGTCCTAAAAATTTG
Organism: Sciurus carolinensis; assembly: GCF_902686445.1. Taxonomy (NCBI): domain Eukaryota; kingdom Metazoa; phylum Chordata; class Mammalia; order Rodentia; family Sciuridae; genus Sciurus; species Sciurus carolinensis. The sequence goes on from NW_025920131.1 coordinate 1,980,340, forward strand.
CAATCAGATACAACTACCATAAGATAAAACAGACTTACAATGCAAAAAGACTTTCTGTATTTATTTGCTCTCTATGTATATAGCTTTGGTGTTTTGAGGATTTCCATATTCACCTTCAATATAGCAGTGATGGTAGGCTATTCTTTAGGGTTTTCTTGATTTATAAATCTATATCTATTAAATGGTAGTCAGAAGTCATTTGTAATTTGTTGTTATTTTTTCTTTTTTTTATTAAATGTTATTCCAAATGAAAAACCAAAGACATTTTTTTAATTTTTTAAGATAAATACATCAAAATAGATACTACTGCCATGTATAAATAAAAAGAACAAGTAGAATTAAAGCAAAAAATGTTTATGGTTGATTTTTCATCAACTTTTGATTTACATTTTCTTCTTTGACATCTTAATTCATATGTGACTGAAGAAATAGTTTCTGCTATCATTCTTTGGGATATAGTGCTTTAAGTAGTTTTGCTTACCTACTTGCTTCTTTTTGTTTTATACTCTATACTCCATTCCCATGTTACTTTGTTTACAAAAATTGCTGCACATTAACTGGACCAGTATTTTCCTTTGAATTAATTGTATAGTGGGTGATAGTATCTACATGAACTGGGGACCTGGAATATTTCATGATTAGGAAAATATTTATTATTTTCTTTTATCTTTGAATGCCTGTTTTTTGTGTCACTTAGCTTGTGAGTTCTGGGGATGATATTTTATTAGAGTGTGACAGAGTAACAAGAGAAAATAAAAGATGAAAGGGAGTCCATGAGGGTCCCCTAAATCAACAATCTTCTTTAGCAATTTTGTAAGAAAATACACTGTCAGAAAGCTGAAATGAGTTGCTTTGTGAATGGCAGAGTGGACAATGTCTTTGTCAAAAAGGCTTGAAACCATTGTGTCAACAATGAATTAGTCACGGGGAGATCCAAGATGGCGGCCTAGAGGGAGACTGCACCCCCATTCGCTCCAGAACCCAGGAGTTAAGAAGGGGAGGCATTGAGAGACTCGGACTGAAGTGGAGCCACGGGTGAGTCTGCCCACTGGGTAAAGCTCGGCCCGGGTGGCAGGCCCAGATAGAAGTGGCTTATCGGAGCCAGGCAGGGCAGCTAGAGTCATCCACAGGCAGCCCTGCCCACTCCGGCGGTGGGCCCCGCCCACACAGCCAGCTTCTCCAGGTTCTCGGAACGGAACTGGCCCGCTAGTGAGAGCCTTTCTGAACAGAGCAGGCTCCGAATCCCGGAGCTGCCGCAGCGCAGTGTACTCCTGCAAAGAACCAGCGGAGAGCCTCAATCTGCAAGCAGCCTCAGGGATCAGGGCAGGGCAGCCGGAGACCTCTTCAGGCGACTCTGCCCACTCCGGCTGCGGGCTCTCTTCACGGGGCGATCCAAGATGGCGGCCCAGAGGGAGACTGCACCCCCAGTCGCTCCAGAACCCAGGAGTTAAGAAGGGGAGGCATTGAGAGACTCGGACTGAAGTGGAGCCACGGGTGAGTCTGCCCACTGGGTAAAGCTCGGCCCGGGTGGCAGGCCCAGATAGAGGTGGCTTATTGGAGCCAGGCAGGGCACCTAGAGTCTTCCCAAGGTAGTCTTCCACACTCCGGCAGTGGGCTCTTCCCACACGGCCAGCTGCACGGTGCAGGCCCACAGTGAGAGCATTTCCGCACAGAGCCAGTTCCAAAACGTGGAACCAGTAGGGGGCTAGGGGCAGTATTCTTCGAATGAGCTGCTTTATCAGATTCCTCCAAGACATCAGGCTACTGAAGGCTGGGAGGTGATACACTGGAAATCTACTGGGACACTATAAGCCAATAGTGGAAAACTGCAATATCTCAGGGCCCCACTGACAACTGACCATTATGAGAAAACAAGGGAAGAAAATGTCCCAAACAAACCTAGATACTACATCAATAAAACCCAATGACAGCACAGCAGAAGAAATGTCAGAAAGGGAGTTCAGAATGTACGTAATTAAAACGATCAGGGAAGCTAATGAGGAGATGAAAGAGCAAATGCAGGCATTGAAGGAGGAGATGAAAGAGCAAATGCAGGCATTAAATGATCGCACCAATCAACAGTTAAAAGACCAAATACGGGAAGCAAGAGATCATTTCAATAAAGAGTTAGAGATACTGAAAAAAAACCAAACTGAAATCCTTGAAATGAAGGAAACAATAAACCAAGTCAAAAACTCCATAGAAAGTATAACCAATAGGATAGAACACCTGGAAGACAGAACCTCAGACATTGAAGACAAAATATTTAACCTTGAAAACAAAGTTGAACAAACAGAGAAGATGGTAAGAAATCATGAACAGAATCTCCAAGAACTATGGGATATCATGAAAAGGCCAAATTTGAGAATTATTGGGATTGAGGAAGGCTTAGAGAAACAAACCAAAGGAATGAACAATCTATTCAATGAAATAATAACAGAAAATTTCCCAAATCTGAAGAATGAAATGGAAAACCAAGTACAAGAGGCTTATAGAACTCCAAACATACAAAATTACAACAGACCCACACCAAGGCACATTATTATGAAAATACCTAACATACAAAATAAAGACAGAATTTTAAAGGCCGCGACAGAAAAGAATCAAATTACATTCAGAGGGAAACCAATAAGAATATCAGCAGATTTTTCAATCCAGACCCTAAAAGCTAGAAGGGCCTGGAACAACATATACCAAGCCCTGAAAGAAAATGGATGCCAACCAAGAATCTTATACCCAGCAAAACTTACCTTCAAATTTGACGATGAAATAAGATCCTTCCATGATAAACAAAAGCTAAAGGAATTTACAAAAAGAAAGCCAGCATTACAGAACATTCTCAGCAAAATATTCCATGAGGAAGAGATAAAAAACAACGATGCAAATCAGCAACAGGAGGCGCTAGCCTAAAGGAATAGCCAAATAAAGGAGAAACCAAATCATGTCAAAAACAAATATGAGTCAATTGACTGGGAATACAAATCATATCACAATAATAACCCTGAATGTCAATGGCCTGAATTCATCAATCAAAAGACACAGACTGGCAGATTGGATTAAAAAGAAAAATCCAACAATATGCTGCCTGCAAGAGACTCATCTCACAGAAAGAGACACCCATAGACTAAAGGTGAAAGGATGGGGAAAAACATACCATGCACACGGACACAGCAAAAAAGCTGGAGTATCCATCTTCATTTCAGATAATGTGGACTTCAAACCAAAACTAGTCAGAAGGGATAAAGAAGGACATTACATGCTGCTTAAGGGAAGCATAAATCAGCAAGACATAACAATCATAAATATCTATGCCCCGAACATTGGCTCATCCACGTACGTCAAACAAATCCTTCTCAATTCCAGAAATCAAATAGACCACAACACAATAATACTAGGCGATTTTAACACACCTCTCTCACCACTGGATAGATCGTCCAAACAAAAATTGAATAAAGAAACTATAGATCTCAACAGCACAATCAGCAAATTAGACTTAACGGACATATATAGAATATACCATCCAACAAAGAATGAATACACTTTCTTCTCAGCAGCACATGGATCCTTCTCTAAAATAGACCATATTTTATGCCACAAAGCTACTGTTAGTAAATACAAGAAGATAGAGATACTACCTTGTACTCTATCAGATCATAATGGATTGAAATTAGAAATAAATGACAGAATAAAAAACAGAAACTTCTCCAATACCTGGAGACTAAATAATACACTATTATATGATGAATGGATAACAGAAGACATCAGGAGGGAAATAAAAAAATTCTTAGAAGTGAACGAGAACAAAGACACATCATATCAAAATCTCTGGGACACTATGAAAGCAGTACTTAGAGGAAGATTTATTTCATGGGGTGCATTCAAAAAAGAAGTAGAAATCAACAAATAAACGACTTAACACTACAGCTCAAAGCACTAGAAAAAGAAGAGCAGACCAATACCAAAAGTAGTAGAAGACAGGAAATAGTTAAAATCAGAGCCGAAATCAACAAAATCGAAACAAAAGAAACAATCGGAAAAATTAACAAAATAAATAGTTGGTTCTTTGAAAAAATAAATAAAATTGATAAACCCTTAGCCACACTAACGAAGAGAAAGAGGGAGAAAACTCAAATTACTAAAATTCGGAATGAACAAGGAAACATCACAACAGACACGAGTGAAATACAAAACATAATTAGAAGCTATTTCGAAAATCTATACTCCAACAAAACAGAAAACTTCGAACACATCAACAAATTTCTAGAGACATATGAACTACCTAAACTGAACGAGGAGGACATACACAACTTAAATAAACCAATTTCAAGCAATGAAATAGAAGAGGTCATCAAAAGCCTACCAACAAAGAAAAGTCCAGGACCAGATGGGTTCTCAGCCGAGTTCTACAAAACCTTTAAAGAAGAGCTCATTCCAATACTCCTCAAACTATTCCATGAAATAGAAGAGGAGGGAACCCTCCCAAACTCGTTCTATGAAGCCAATATCACCCTGATACCTGAACCAGACAGAGACACATCGAGGAAAGAAAATTTCAGACCAATATCCTTAATGAACATCGATGCAAAAATTCTCAACAAAATTTTAGCAAATCGCATAAAAATACATATTAAAAAGATAGTGCACCACGATCAAGTGGGTTTTATCCCAGGGATGCAAGGTTGGTTCAACATTCGGAAATCAATAAATGTCATTCACCATATCAACAGACTTAAAGTTAAGAATCACATGATTATTTCAATAGATGCAGAAAAAGCATTTGATAAAATACAGCATCACTTCATGCTCAAAACACTAGAAAAAATTGGGGTAGTGGGAACATTCCTAAACATTATGAAGGCCATCTACGCTAAGCCCATGGCTAATATCATTCTAAATGGTGAAAAACTGAAAGCGTTCCCCCTAAAAACTGGAACAAGTCAGGGATGCCCTCTTTCACCACTTCTATTCAACATCGTCCTTGAGACTCTAGCCAGAGCAATCAGACAAACCAAAGAAATTAAAGGGATACGAATAGGAAAAGAAGAACTCAAACTATCCCTGTTAATCTAAAGAAATGATCATTCTAATTCAAATCATTAAACCAGGTTGTCAACAATGTTACTGTATTTTGTGCTTGAAAACATTTTTTTCTAGCTCAGGAGAGCCCATCTTATTAGCATGAAAGCCACAAAAGAGGAAAAAAGAGTTTTAAATGTGACTGCTTTGCCCTTAAAAAGAAAATAAAACACTTGAATTTTGCACAGTGAAGAGGGTAAGTAGTATGATGGGAAGAAGCAGATGATACATTTGTTTCATACTGAAGCATAGTGAGCCGGAGCTCATTCATAAAGGTCCAAAGGAATGTTTGCATCTGTGCAGCTTAATGTCTACTCATCTAGATTTATTTAGTGGAATATCACTGATCAGTTTATTAAGAGACAATACCTTGGAACAAATCGTATATGCCATTACAATGAACATAAGATAATTATATTTCAAAAAATAAAATACTAATCACTCAAATTTTAAGCAATGCATTCAGAATAGTTATATTTTATATAACATTTTATTTCTAATATACCACTTGATTTTATTTTCATACATCTGTGAGGAAATTTTTAATGCAAATGCTTTTTCCAAATATGTTTTCATGAAATTTTACAATCATTTTGTTTTTTCCTGGACTAGATTATTGACTTAGCATAATAGGAGTTCAGCACACTGGTTGTACAATGACCAAATCAACTCACTGAGCTTTGGTCTCACACAGACACATATACATATATGCAAATTATGAGATGTGATAAAACAGTCCATAAGTGTCCTTCAATTTTATATTTTATGATTTTATAATTACAGTATTTTTTAAATTAAGTAGTCTTTTCCATAAATAACAATACCCAGAGAATAGGCATACAAGAGGAGCCAGAAATCCTTTAAGAGGTTACTAGGATAATAAACAGGTAGAGTTGATCTTTGCATCTGTGGTACTTCAAAAAGATGAGCTGTCACTCTAAATTACCTTTGAGACATAATAAATTTGTAGGCTATAGTTCCAGAAAAGTAATTTTCTTTAACATAAATATTTTAATGCTTTTTTCTCCTATTCTTCACATAAACTGCAAGTCATAAAATTAAACTGTGTTAAGATAACATTCCTCTTTAGTAAATATGCTTTATAATATTAAGTTCAAACTTTGAATACTGAATCTTTCTTTGGCTATATAATTAAAAGTTGGGTAATGACAATAAGTCATTTTCAAAGGGGAGTTGTTTGCTACATGCATTTATAAATAGAAGAAAGAAGGATGAGGGAGAGAATTAAAATAAGCAATTGCCTCATAGATATTTATGTACATAAATATGCATATATGTGTTTATGTGTGTATATATATTTACTGTTGGGGAAAATGTTAGGTTAATTCACTGTAGCCAACTTTACTTTTTACAGGACATTTTAGATCCTTTTCCAAAGCCTTGTGGCATTGAATCTCCAAGGGATAATATCTGTGAAAAAACTCTAGAGGATTATTTTCTACAAAAACTTTTATGAATAATCTCCCAGACCAGGTGATTCTTCCTATTATTTTGGATTTAATGTTCATTTGTGCCTATATTTACTAATTTTGAAAACACAATTTTTTAAATTTTGTATAAAAAACACATTTGTCAATAATGCCTTTATAATGCAACAAGGATGAAACAAAAAGTTAATTTTACAAAATTTACTTAAATTTTCACTTTTTCCCAGAGTTTGCTTCTTTGGGAAATTATTCCTTCAAGAAAATATGAATATCAGAAAATAAAGATTATTTTCTTTATTTTGTTTTTGGCACTGGGGCACTTAACCACTGAGCTACATTCCCAGTCCTTTTTATTTTAACACAGAGTCTCACTAAGTTGCTGAGGTCCTTGCTAAATTTCTGAAGCTGACCTCAAACTTGCAATCTTCCTGTCTCTGCCTCCTGAGGATCACAGGTGTTTGCCACCATCTCCAGCACCATAAAGGTTCTCAAAGTATCCATATAAAATACTGTAAGTCTGTCACAAAAAAAGAGAATTAATATACTTAAATCATACATGAACCACTTAAACAATGAAAAGTGTCATTCTATGATCATGTCACTCACAGAAACATGAAAGTTGTAAATTTTCTAGAAATGGAGTTTTGAGAGATCTGTCTGAGGAAGATGGGTAAGTACACTGACAACCTTGTGAGACACCTGAAACAGCCCTAAAGATATTAAATAAATACATCACCCAACCAATAAATAAATATATAAGGAATAAAATTCTATATAGTTAAAGGAAAGAATTAAAATTATAATTTTAATATATAATATTTAATATATAATTTTAATATATA